>NC_079200.1:10097547-10225047 GCF_029499605.1 Hyla sarda | reverse complement strand
GGTAAATAGCTAATCACATGGGGTCTGACCGCTGGGACTCCTGGCGATCTGCGGAACGGGACTCGTCTCTCAGTGAGGAGCGTGTGCTGCAGACGGCACACACTCCATTCATTTCTATGGGAGTGCCGAAGAGACCAGAGTACAGCTGCAGAACAGGAAGGAAGGAGTTACGCTAGGTACTAAACTACTACTACTACTGCTGCAGAGATGAGACGGAAGCCTTGACAGTGCAGATCCTCAGGAGGACAGAGAAAGCCCCAATGGCACATGTACAGTTACTTTCTCCCTTATCTGGCCAATCCCGATACAGCACACTACTCCTTACTGCTATGCCACTACATAGTGCTGGAGGAAGTGCATTGAACTGAGCAGGGGTGCACTGCGCTGGGGGATGATTTACAATACACTACTACAGATGGCGTGTGGGGGGAGAATGGGTTACTGACACACTGGCTTTGCAAAATGCTATGTGAGCAGAAAGGTTTCCCAACCATGGTGTCTCCAGCTGTTGCAAAACTACAACTCCCAGCATGCCCGGACAGCCTTTGGCTGTCCGGGCATGCTGGGAGTTGTAGTTTTGAGGGAGCCTGGTTGGTAAACAGTGCACTAAGCACTGACCTATTACTGCTGCTGAGACAAGACGGAAGCCTTGATTTACCTTTTTAGGGACAGTCCAGATCCTCATTTTTGCTAAATTAAGTTATTACCAAATAATTTAGGAATTGCATGGAAGTTTGTTGTTCAAAATGACCACTTAAAGCTCAGTTTGCAGTTTCTGTAGCAGATACTGTTGTCTTGTAAGCAAAATGGCGCTGCTTGTAATAATATATTTGCCGCCCAAAACATAGCCAAGCCCCCCCCCCCGTCACAGACTCCCTTAAAAGTCAATGGGGTCCGGTGCTGGTGGTTACCTGTAGTGACTTCTGATATAAATTATTACAATGTGAACAGAGACTCAGGAATAATATCCCCTTTACCTGATGACTTTTTTCTTCCTCTGTAGCTCCAGAGATGGATGTCAGTCCTCAACCTCCAGAAGCTTCTCCTCCCCCCAGATTAGTCATTGACCATACAAGGTAAATCATACAAGACCCTTAGGCTATGTTCACATGTCAGAATGTTCTCATGGAAAATCTCTGTGCGGACATTCTTCAGACTGCTGGCGCCTGCATGACCTGTTGGTGCTAGGACCGCTCGGGAGTGCGGACATGTCCCTTCTTCTTTCTGCGGACACCAACATGTTTATATCTGTGCCAGGTGTTTCCAGCACCGGAATATTGCTATTTCTCGGTCAGAAACCTTTGGGGGACACAGAACCGTGGGTAGATGTTCCTATGTTAACAGCGCATAAGATTACCATTGAATTCAATGGGACTCTGCTGCTATGGAATTTCTGTGCAGAATTCCTTGCAGAAATTCTGCTTTGTGAATGTAGCCTTATATTATAAACCTTATATACACCTTATATATTGTAAATACACCTTATATTGTAAATACACCTTATATTGTAAATACACCTTATATTGTAAATACACCTTATATTATAAATACACCTTATATTGGAAATACACCTTATATTATAAATACACCTCATATTATAAATACACCTTATATTGTAAATACACCTTATATTATAAATACACCTTATATTATAAATACACCTTATATTGGAAATACACCTCATATTATAAATACACCTTATATTATAAACCTTATATACACATTATATATTGTAAATACACCTTATATTATAAATACACCTTATATTGTAAATACACCTTATATTGTAAATACACCTTATATTGTAAATACACCTTATATTGTAAATATACCTTATATTGTAAATACACCTTATATTATAAATACACCTTATATTGTAAACCTTATATACACCTTATATATTGTAAATACACCTTATATTATAAATACGCCTTTATATTGTAAATACACCTTATATTATAAATACACCTTATATTATAAACCTTATATACACCTTATATATTGTAAATACACCTTATATTGTAAATACACCTTATATTGTAAATACATCTTATATTGTAAATACACCTTATATTGTAAATACACCTTATATTGTAAATACGCCTTATATTGTAAATACACCTTATATTATAAACCTTATATACACCTTATATATTATAAATACACCTTATATTGTAAATACACCTTATATTGTAAATACACCTTATATTGTAAATACACCTTATATTGTAAATACACCTTATATATTGTAAATATACCTTATATTGTAAATACACCTTATATTGTAAGTACACCTTATATTGTAAATACACCTTATATTGTAAATACACCTTATATTATAAACCTTATATACACCTTATATATTATAAATACACCTTATATTGTAAATACGCCTTTATATTGTAAATACACCTTATATTGTAAATACACCTTATATTATAAACCTTATATACACCTTATATATTATAAATACACCTTATATTGTAAATACACCTTATATTATAAATACACCTTATATTGTAAATAAACCGTATATTGTAAATACACCTTATATTGTAAATACACCTTATATTGTAAATACACCTTATATTATAAACCTTATATACACCTATATATTATAAATACACCTTATATTGTAAATACACCTTATATTATAAATACACCTTATATTGTAAATAAATCGTATATTGTAAATACACCTTATATTGTAAATACACCTTATATTGGAAATACACCTTATATTGGAAATACACCTTATATTGTAAATATACCTTATATTGTAAATACACCTTATATTGGAAATACCTTATATTGGAAATACACCTTATATTGTAAATATACCTTATATTGGAAATACACCTTATATTGGAAATACACCTTATATTGGAAATACACCTTATATTGTAAATACACCTTATATTGTAAATATACCTTATATTGGAAATACGCCTTATATTGTAAATATACCTTATATTGTAAATATACCTTATATTGTAAATACACCTTATATTGTAAATACGCCTTTATATTGTAAATACACCTTATATTATAAATACGCCTTTATATTGTAAATACACCTTATATTATAAATACACCTTATATTGGAAATACACCTTATATATTGTAAATACACCTTATATTATAAATACACTTTATATTATAAATACACCTTATATTGTAAATACACCTTATATTGTAAATACACCTTATATTGGAAATACACCTTATATATTGTAAATACACCTTATATTGGAAATACACCTTATATATTGTAAATACACCTTATATATTGTAAATACACCTTATATATTGTAAATATACCTTATATTGTAAATACACCTTATATTGTAAATACACCTTATATTGGAAATACACCTTATATTGTAAATACACCTTATATTGGAAATACACCTTATATATTGTAAATACACCTTATATATTGGAAATACACCTTATATATTGTAAATATACCTTATATTGTAAATACACCTTATATTGTAAATACACCTTATATTGTAAATACACCTTATATTATAAACCTTATATACACCTTATATATTATAAATACACCTTATATTGTAAATAAACCGTATATTGTAAATACACCTTATATTGTAAATACACCTTATATTGTAAATACACCTTATATTGTAAATACACCTTATATTGGAAATACGCCTTATATTGTAAATACGCCTTATATTGGAAATACGCCTTATATTGGAAATACGCCTTATATTGTAAATATACCTTATATTGTAAATACACCTTATATTGTAAATATACCTTATATTGTAAATACACCTTATATATTGTAAATACACCTTATATTGTAAATACACCTTATATTATAAATACACCTTATATTGTAAATAAACCGTATATTGTAAATACACCTTATATTGTAAATACACCTTATATTGGAAATACACCTTATATTGGAAATACACCTTATATTGTAAATATACCTTATATTGGAAATACACCTTATATTGGAAATACACCTTATATTGGAAATATACCTTATATTGGAAATACACCTTATATTGGAAATACACCTTATATTGTAAATACACCTTATATTGTAAATACACCTTATATTGGAAATACACCTTATATTGTAAATATACCTTATATAGTAAATATACCTTATATTGTAAATACGCCTTATATTGGAAATACGCCTTATATTGTAAATATACCTTATATTGTAAATATACCTTATATTGTAAATACACCTTATATTGTAAATACGCCTTTATATTGTAAATACACCTTATATTATAAATACGCCTTTATATTGTAAATACACCTTATATTATAAATACACCTTATATTATAAATACACCTTATATTGTAAATAAACCGTATATTGTAAATACACCTTATATTGTAAATACACCTTATATTGTAAATACACCTTATATTGTAAATACACCTTATATTGGAAATACACCTTATATTGGAAATACACCTTATATATTGTAAATACACCTTATATATTGTAAATACACCTTATATTGTAAATACACCTTATATTGTAAATACACCTTATATTGTAAATACACCTTATATTGTAAATACACCTTATATTGGAAATACACCTTATATTGGAAATACACCTTATATATTGTAAATACACCTTATATATTGTAAATATACCTTATATTGTAAATACACCTTATATTGTAAATACACCTTATATTGTAAATACACCTTATATTGTAAATACACCTTATATTATAAACCTTATATACACCTTATATATTATAAATACACCTTATATTGTAAATAAACCGTATATTGTAAATACACCTTATATTGTAAATACACCTTATATTGTAAATACACCTTATATTGGAAATACACCTTATATTGGAAATACACCTTATATTGGAAATACACCTTATATTGGAAATACGCCTTATATTGTAAATACGCCTTATATTGGAAATACGCCTTATATTGGAAATACGCCTTATATTGTAAATATACCTTATATTGTAAATACACCTTATATTGTAAATACACCTTATATTGTAAATATACCTTATATTGTAAATACACCTTATATATTGTAAATACACCTTATATTGTAAATATACCTTATATTGTAAATACACCTTATATATTGTAAATACACCTTATATTGTAAATACACCTTATATTATAAATACACCTTATATTATAAATACACCTTATATTGTAAATAAACCGTATATTGTAAATACACCTTATATTGTAAATACACCTTATATTGTAAATATACCTTATATTGTAAATACACCTTATATTGTAAATACACCTTATATTGTAAATATACCTTATATTGTAAATACACCTTATATATTGTAAATACACCTTATATATTGTAAATACACCTTATATTGGAAATACACCTTATATTGGAAATACGCCTTATATTGTAAATACACCTTATATTGGAAATACGCCTTATATTGTAAATATGCCTTATATTGTAAATACACCTTATATTGGAAATACACCTTATATTGGAAATACACCTTATATATTGTAAATACACCTTATATTGGAAATACGCCTTATATTGTAAATATGCCTTATATTGTAAATACACCTTATATTGTAAATACACCTTATATTGGAAATACACCTTATATTGTAAATACACCTTATATTGGAAATACGCCTTATATTGTAAATACACCTTATATTGTAAATACACCTTATATTGGAAATACACCTTATATTGGAAATACACCTTATATATTGTAAATACACCTTATATTGGAAATACACCTTATATATTGTAAATACACCTTATATTGGAAATACACCTTATATATTGTAAATACACCTTATATATTGTAAATACACCTTATATATTGTAAATATACCTTATATTGTAAATACACCTTATATTATAAATACACCTTATATTATAAATACACCTTATATTGTAAATAAACCGTATATTGTAAATACACCTTATATTGTAAATACACCTTATATTGTAAATACACCTTATATTGGAAATACACCTTATATATTGTAAATACACCTTATATTGGAAATACACCTTATATATTGTAAATACACCTTATATATTGTAAATA
Source organism: Hyla sarda (assembly GCF_029499605.1). Classification (NCBI taxonomy): domain Eukaryota; kingdom Metazoa; phylum Chordata; class Amphibia; order Anura; family Hylidae; genus Hyla; species Hyla sarda. The sequence goes on along the minus strand of NC_079200.1, from coordinate 10,218,949 downwards.
CACCTTATATATTGTAAATATACCTTATATTGTAAATACACCTTATATTGTAAATACACCTTATATTGGAAATACACCTTATATTGGAAATACACCTTATATTGGAAATACACCTTATATATTGTAAATACACCTTATATATTGTAAATACACCTTATATATTGTAAATATACCTTATATTGTAAATACACCTTATATTGGAAATACACCTTATATTATAAACCTTATATACACCTTATATATTATAAATACACCTTATATTGTAAATAAACCGTATATTGTAAATACACCTTATATTGTAAATACACCTTATATTGTAAATACACCTTATATTGGAAATACACCTTATATTGGAAATACACCTTATATTGGAAATACGCCTTATATTGGAAATACGCCTTATATTGGAAATACGCCTTATATTGGAAATACGCCTTATATTGTAAATATACCTTATATTGTAAATACACCTTATATTGTAAATATACCTTATATTGTAAATACACCTTATATATTGTAAATACACCTTATATTGTAAATACACCTTATATTGTAAATATACCTTATATTGTAAATACACCTTATATATTGTAAATACACCTTATATTGTAAATACACCTTATATTGTAAATACACCTTATATTGTAAATACACCTTATATTATAAATACACCTTATATTGTAAATATACCTTATATTGGAAATACACCTTATATTGTAAATACACCTTATATTGTAAATATACCTTATATTGTAAATACACCTTATATATTGTAAATACACCTTATATATTGTAAATACACCTTATATTGGAAATACACCTTATATTGGAAATACACCTTATATTGGAAATACGCCTTATATTGTAAATACACCTTATATTGGAAATACGCCTTATATTGGAAATACGCCTTATATTGTAAATACATCTTATATTGTAAATACACCCTATATTGTAAATACACCTTATATTATAAACCTTATATACACCTTATATATTGTAAATACACCTTATATTGTAAATACACCTTATATTGTAAATACACCTTATATTGTAAATACGCCTTTATATTGTAAATACGCCTTTATATTGTAAATATACCTTATATTGTAAATACACCTTATACACCTTATATTGGAAATACACCTTATATTGGAAATACATCTTATATTGTAAATACGCCTTATATTGTAAATACACCTTATATATTATAAATACACCTTATATTGGAAATACGCCTTATATTGTAAATACACCTTATATTGTAAATAAACCGTATATTGTAAATACACCTTATATTGTAAATACATCTTATATTGTAAATACACCTTATATTGTAAATACACCTTATATTGTAAATACATCTTATATTGTAAATACACCTTATATTGGAAATACACCTTATATTAGAAATACACCTTATATATTATAAATACACCTTATATATTATAAATACACCTTATATATTATAAATACGCCTTATATTGGAAATACGCCTTATATTGTAAATACACCTTATATTGTAAATACATCTTATATTGTAAATACGCCTTATATTGGAAATACACCTTTTATTATAAATACACCTTATATTGGAAATACATCTTATATTGGAAATACATCTTATATTGTAAATACACCTTATATTGTAAATACATCTTATATTGTAAATACACCTTATATTGGAAATACACCTTATATATTATAAATACACCTTATATATTATAAATACGCCTTATATTGTAAATACATCTTATATTGTAAATACATCTTATATTGTAAATACACCTTATATTGGAAATACACCTTATATTGTAAATACACCTTATATTGTAAATACACCTTTATATTGGAAATACACCTTATATTGGAAATACACATACAGTGATCCCCCGACCGACGATGGCCCCGACATACGATCATTTCAACATACGATGCTTTTATATGTCGGGGCCATCGCATAAACTGCTATCCGGCAGCGCAGACTGCTCCCCTGTCCTCGACGTTCCAGACCATCCTCTTCAGGCTCCGCTGCATGACAGTCGCTCTCCTTCGTTGTCATCACGTCTCCGCACACGCGGTCCGGTCATCCAATAGGAGCAGCAACGTGATGACGGCGATGGAGAGCGACGATCCAGGGCAGTCGTGACGGTCCGGAGCAGCGGGGACACGTAAGGTTAACTTTCAATATTATTGTTACTCGGATTCCTCAACGTACGATGGATTTGAGTAATGATGGTTCATTTGGAACGAATTACCATCGTATGTTGGGACCACTGTACTCCAAACACAGACCATTACATTCCTCCAAAGTGATGTCTGGGGGGAGCATGGAATAGGAGGCACTAGGCTTGTGAATACACAGTTCTCTAAGATTTAAAGGGGTACTCCACTATCATGGCTCCAGAAAGTTAAACAGATTTGTAAATTACTTCTATTAAAAAATCTTAATCCTTCCAGTACTTATCAGGTGCTGAAGTTGAGTTGTTCTTTTCTGTCAGAAAGAGGTGTCAGCAGAGAGCACTGTGGTCAGACAGAAAACAACAACAACTCAACTTCAGCACCTGATAAGTACTGCAAGGATTAAGATTTTTTAATAGAAGTAATTTACAAATCTGTTAAAGGGGTATTGCAGTGAAAATTTGTATTTTCATATCAACTGGCTCCAGAAAGTTTGTCAGTTTTGTTAAGTAAAAAGCAGTTTAAATGCTGCCAGGATTCGTCTAAAGAACCCATGTGACCGGCTTACCCCAACCAACATGCACAGATGGTTCTTCCTGCACAATAACTTGTACATTTTTAATACTTCTGGTTTGCATTATACTATAGCAGCCTTTTGTTCATAAGACAGGGTAAAGTTAAAGGGGTATTCTAGTGTCAGAAAATTAGAATGAAATAAATCTATTACCCCAAGATATATCGCTTACTAATATCGTGTTGTCACAAATTGTCACAGGGGTAAATCGTGCTTTTTGTTTGGTTTAGCCCTGACAGGAAGTTTTGTACTCCTCTCATTTGTCAGTGTGGTGCTGTCTCGGGAACATCCCAACTCCTGTCTTTCTCTCTCTACTGATAGGAAGGTGTGTAGTCCTCTCATTATCAGTGCCGTGTTGTCTCAGCAGCTCCCCGATTTCACCTTCTCTCTTCTGACAGGAAGTTGTGTGGTCCTCTTATTGTCAGTGGGGTGTTGTCTCAGCAGCTCCCTGGCTCCTCCCTCTCTCCTGACAGGAAGTTGTGTAGTCATCTAATTTGTCAGTGTGTTGTCTCATCAGCTTCCCAGCTCCCCCTCTCTACTGACAGGAAATTGTGTAGTCCTCTTATTGTCAGTGAGGTGTTGTCTCAGCAGCTCCCCGGCTCTCTCCTGACAGGAAGTTGTGTAGTCATCTCATATGTCAATGTAGTGTTGTCTCAGCAGCTCCCCAACTCCTTCCTCTCTCTCTCAACACCCTCTGCTCTGTCAGGAGGTGTGACTGGATCTTGTATGAGCTCAAGCCCTGCCCTGAGTGATGTCTTCATCATTGACCAGCCCCTACAGCCCACATCATCACCTCTTCCCGGCCCACACAGCCCGGCCATGTACACATATATATATATATATATATATATATCTGTTTGTTTATTAGGAAATTAAGGGAAGAATGAGGTGTGGTTTCAGCATTCTGCCTTGTGCTGAACAGTGCCACAGGCAGAGGAGCAGACAGTGAATGAATACAGGTGCTGCAAATTTTATGTCTGCATAAAGAATCACACATTGCAGACCTCGTAACAACCCATGACGTTTATTCTTCGTGATGGGCCTGTTAAGAGTTATGGAGCGAGTTTTACCAGACTGGTCAGGGGAGGCCACAAGTCCTCTTTAAGCAACAATGGATTTTGGTTGGTGTTTTGCGCAGTCATTATTAGAGCTTTACCTCTCCTGGTTATAGTTATTATTGGATGTTTAATTGACTATAAAATGCAGAGTAACTGAATTGTCTAAAATACGCTGCACTGTATCCTTTATTTCCATAGGCAGCACACAAGAGGCGGTATTGCCGGAGGCCTGGTGAAGGGGGCGCTGTCTGTGGCGGCCTCCGCTTATAAAGCTTTATTTGTCGGGCAACAGGAAACCACAATGGTTTGTATGAGGTTTATTAGCTATTTAGCATCTTGTTATTTTTAATGTAAAATAAAAAAAAACACATTTAGCTTTACTTAAAAAGACAATGCAAATCACATCGCATAAAACAGTATTTTCCCAACTACAGTGCCTCCAGCTGTTGCAAAACTACAACTCCCAGCATGCCCGGACAGCCAAAGGCTGTCCGGGAATGCTGGGAGTTGTAGTTTTGCAACAGCTGGAGTCACCCTGGTTGGAGGAAAAAGGAAACGCTGACCTAAACTATTGGCACACATACTGCTTCCCACTCAGCTTTCCCAGTCTCCTGCAGTACCAGCAGTGATATGCTGCTCATCCTCCCTGCCGGCAGCGCTATTCCATCACTTCTAGTGATTTATTTTCTCCCACCTAACTCTATTCTCTCCCCTACACTAATTTATTGTCTTTTATTGTTTTGCTTTGTTTGTTTTTTTATATTTATTTAATTATTTAGATATATATATTACATATATTTTATATATACCGTATATACACGAGTATAAGCCAAGGCCCCTAATTTCACCCCAAAAACCCAGGAAAAGTTATTGACTCGACTATCAGCCTAGGGTGGGAAATACATCATCCCCCCTGTCATCATCCAGACCCCCGTCATCATCACCCTCATCATCACCCTGTCATCATCACCTCTTCATCATCATCACCCTGTCATCATCACCCTGTCATCATCCCCTCTTCATCATCATCACCCTGTCATCATCCCCCCCACTCATCATCATCACCCTGTCATCATCACCCTGTCATCATCACCCTGTCATCATCCCCTCTTCATCATCATCACCCTGTCATCATCCCCCCCACTCATCATCATCACCCTGTCATCATCCCCTTATCATCCCACCCCCCCTTCATCATCCCCTTGTCATCATCCCCTTGTCATCATCACACCCCCCCCCCCCCCCCCTTCATCATCATCACATGTCATCAGCCCCCCACCCCCACCCCTTCATCATCACCGCTTGTCAATGTCTGATACAGTGGTCTTCAACCTGCGGACCTCCAGATGTTTCAAAACTACAACTCCCAGCAAGCCCGGGCAGCCATCAACGTTAGGGTGCGCTGGGCCATCTGTGCTGCAGGGACTGGCCGGTGGGGAGGGATAGTCGTTCCGGGCTGTCCATCTTTACCGGGGGGCCTCTTCTCCGCGCTTCGGGCCCGGAATAGAGACGTTGCCTTGACGACGACGCACAGGGACGTTACTCATGAACGTCCCTGTGCGTCATCGTCAAGGCAACGTCTCTATATTCCAGGGCTGGCCCCGAAGCGCGGAGAAGAGGCCCCCCCCCCCGGTGAAGATGGAAAGCCCGGAACGACTATCCCTCCCCACCGGCCAGTCCCTGCAGCACAGATGGCCCAGCGCACCCTAATGTCCCGCCGAGGGGAGGTGAGTACAGAACTAAAGGGGGTGAGAGGGGGGGCTGGATGATGTCGAAGGCCGCAGTGGTCTTCAACCTGCGGACCTCCAGATGTTTCAAAACTTCAACTCCCAGCAAGCCCGGACAGCCGATGGCTGCCCGTGCTTGCTCAGAGTTGTAGTTTTGAAACATCTGGAGGTCCGCAGGTTGAAGACCACTGAGGGCGGAGAGTTTACTCGAGTATAAGCCGAGGGGGGTGTTTTCAGCACGAAAAATCGTGCTGAAAAACTCAGCTTATACTCGAGTATATACGGTAATTTAAAGGAAAACTGTCAGCAACAGGAGTCCATACAGGGGTGACGTACATTTTTTTTGTTTGGTTGCCACCGAGTTTTCGTCCTGTAAAGTCCCGTAATTCACCCCCTTTAGATGCGCTCTGCAAGCGTGTCTCCCACCGAATTCATACTTTGGGTCCCGGAGAAAGGAGCCTAAGCCCCTCCCCCTTAACCCCTTGGGGACGTAGCCCATTATGACCCTAAGGACGGGAGCGTTTTTTGCAAATCTGACAACTGTCACTTTAAGCATTAATAACTCTGATGCTTTTACTTATAAATTTGATTCAGAGATAGTTTTTTCGTGACATATTCTACTTTATGTTAGTGGTAAATTTTGTCGATACTTGCATCATTTCTTGGTGAAAAATTCCAAAAGTTTATGAAAAATTTGAAAATTTTGCATTTTTCTAACTTTGAAGCTTTCTGCTTGTAAGGAAAATAAACATTCCAAATAAATTATATATTGATTCACATGTACAATATGTCTACTTTACTTTTGCATCATAAAATTGATGAGTTTTTACTTTTGGAAGACACCAGAGGGCTTCAAAGTTCAGCAGCAATTTTCCAATTTTTCACAACATTTTCAAAATCAGAATTTTTCAGGGACCAGTTCAGGTTTGAAGTGGATTTAAAGGGCCTTAATATTAGAAATACCCCACAAATTACCCAATTATAAAAAACTGCACCCCTCAAAGTATCCAAAATGACATTCAGTAAGTTGGTTAACCCTTTAGGTGTTTCACAGGAATAGCAGCAAAGTGAAGGAGAAAATTCAAAATCTTCATTTTTTACACTCGCATGTTCTTGTAGACCCAGTTTTTGAATTTTTACAAGTGGTAATAGGAGAAAAAGCCTCCAAAAATTTGTGACCCAATTTCTCTCGAGTAAGGAAATACCTCATATGTGTATGTCAAGTGTTCGGCGGGTGCAGTAGAGGGCTCAGAAGGGAAGGAGCGACAGTGGGATTTTGGAGAGTGAATTTTGCTGAAATGGTTTTTGGGGGGCATGTCACATTGAGGAAGCCCCTATGGTGCCAGAACAGCAGAAAACCCCACATGGCATACCATTTTGGAAACTACACACCTCAAGGCACGTAACAAGGGGTTTAGTGAGCCTTAACACCACGCAGGTGTTTGACAACTTTTCGTTAAAATCGGATGTGTAAATGAAAAAATTTTTTTTTCACTTAAGTGCAGTTTCTTCCCCAAATTTACCCTTTTTACAAAGGGTTATGGGAGAGAATGCCCCCCAAAATTTGTAACCCCATCTGTTCTGAGTATGGAAATACCCCATGTTAGGACGTAAAATGCTCTGCGGGCGAAATACAATGCTCAGAAGAGGAGGAGCGCCATTGAGCTTTTGGAAAGAGAATTTGTTTGGAATGGAAGTCAGGTGCCATGTGCGTTTACAAAGCCCCCTGTGGTGCCAGAACAATGGACCCCCCCCCCACATGTGACCCCCATTTTGGAAACTACACCCCTCACAGAATTTAATAAGGGGTGCAGTGAGTATTTACACCCCACTGGCTTTTGACAGATCTTTGGAACACTGTTCCAAAAATCTGTCAGACACATGTGGGGCGTAAATGCTCACTGTACCCCTTATTACATTACGTGAGGGGTGTAGTTTCCAAAATGGGGTCACATGTGTCGGGGGTCCATTGTTCTGGCACCACAGGGGGCTTTGTAAACTCATGTGGCCTTCAATTCCGGACTATTTTTCTCTTCAAAATCCCAATGGCGCTCCTTCTCTTCTGAGCATTGTAGTTCGCCCGCCGAGCACTTTACATCCACATATGGGGTATGTTCTTACTCAGGAAAAAAGCCCCCCAAAATTTGTAACCCCATTTCCTCTATTTTCCCTTGTGAAAATGAAAAATTTAGGGTAACACCAGCATTTTAGTGAAAACATTTTTTTTTTTTTTTCATTTTCCCATCCAAATTTTATGAAAATTCGTCAAACACCTGTGGGGTGTTCAGGCTCACTATACACCTTGTTACGTTCCGGGGGGTGTAGTTTCCAAAATGGGGTCACATGGGGTATTTATGTTTTTGCATTTATGTCAGAACCGCTGTAAAATCAGCCACCCCTGTGCAAATCACCAATTTAGACCTCAAATGTACATAGTGCGCTCTCACTCCTGAGCCTTGTTGTGTGTCCACAGAGCAATTTACACCCACATATGGGGTATTTCCGTACTCAGGAGAAATTGCGTTGCTAATTTTGGGGGTCTTTTTTTCCTTTTTTACTGCTTGTGAAAATAAAAAGTATGGGGCAACACCAGCATGTTAGTGTAAACATTTTTTTTTTTAAACTAAAAGGCTGGTGTAACCCCCAACTTCACCTTTTCATAAGGGGTAAAAGGAGAAAAAGCCCCCCAAAATTTGTAGTGCAATTTCTCCCGATTACGGAAATACCCCATATGTGGCCCTAAACTGTTTCCTTGAAATACGACAGGGCTCCAAAGTGAGAGCGCCATGCGTATTTGAGGACTAAATTAGGAATTGCATAGGGGTGGACATAGTGGTATTCTACGCCAGTGATTCCCAAACAGGGTGCCTCCAGCTGTTGCTTTACTCCTAGCATGCCTGCTGTCCAGAAATGCTGGGAGTTGTTGTTTTGCAACAGCTGGAGGCTCCGTTTTGGAAACACTGCCGTACAATACGTTTTTCATTTTTATTGGGGGGACAGTGTAAGGGGGTGTATATGTAGTGTTTTACTCTTTATTATGTGTTAGTGTTTTTAGGGTACATTCGCACTGGTGAGTTTCCCGCTAGGAGTTTGAGCTGCGGTGAAAAATTTGCCGCAGACCAAACTTGAAGCAGGAAACTTACTGTAAACCTGCCCGTGTTAATGTTGCCTGTACGTTCACATGGGGGGACAAACCTCCAGCTGTTTCAAAACCACAACTCCCAGCATGCACTGACAGTGCATGCTGGGAGTTGTACTTTTGCAACAGCTGGAGGCACACTGGTTGGAAAACCTTCAGTTAGGTTTTGTTACCTAACTCAGAATTTTCCAACCAGTGTGCCTCCAGCTGTTGCAAAACTACAACTCCCAGCATGTTCTAATCGCCGAAGGGCATGCTGGGAGATGTAGTTATGCAACAGCTGGAGGTTACGCAACTACAACTCCCAGCATGGTGAGACAGCTGTTTGCTGTTTGAGCATGCTAGTATTTGCAACATCTGGAGGGCTACAGTTTATAGACCACTGCACAGTGATCTCCAGACTGTGACCCTCCAGATGTTGCAAAACTACAAATCCCAGCATGTCCAGACAGCAAAGAGCTGTTTGAGCATGCTAGGAGTTGTAGTTTTGCAAGATCTGGAGGGATACAGTTTAGAGACCACTATATAGTGGTCTCAAACTGCAGCCCTCCAGCTGTTGCAAAACTACATATTCCAGCATGCCCAAACAGCAAACAGCTGTCTGGGCATGCTGGGAGTTGTAGTCTTGCAACATCTGGAGGGCTACAGTCTGACTGTAGCCCTCCAGATGTTGCTAGGCAACTTACCGTCTTCCGTAGGATCCAGGGAGCAGTCTTCTTCTGCCGCACGCGCCGATCTCCGTCGCCCGCAGCCTCCAGAGGGGTAAGTGGACCTTCGGCGTTCGGTCCTCGTCGTTTCCCCGTCCTGCCCCGCCTATTGTGGGAGGGCAGGACGGGGAAAACGGAAGTAAACCCCTCCGCCCCTGATCTGCTATTGGTGGTCGCGTCTAGACCACCAATAGCAGGGATAGGAGGGGTGGTGCCTGTGCCACCCCTCACTCCTATCGCTTCAGGGGGATCGTAGTCGTCTTAGACACCCGCGATCCCCCTTCTATTCCGGGTAACTATAGACCCGTAATGACCCGGAATCGCGCAAATCGCAAGTGTGAATTTACTTGCGATTTGCGCCGATCGCCAACATGGGGGGGGTCTAATGAACCGCCTGGGCATTTGCACAGGGTGCCTGCTGATGGATATCAGCAGTCACCCCGGCCCGGTCCCCGCCAGGCAGGGACTGAAATTCCCACGGGCGTATGGATACGCCCTTCGTCCCCAACAGGTTAAGGACCCAGGGTTTTTCTATTTTTGCATTTTCGTTTTTTCCTCCTTACCTTTTTAAAAATCGTAACTCTTTCAATTTTCCACCTAAAAATCCATATGTTGTCTTATTGTTTGCGCCACCAATTCTACTTTGTAATGACGTCAGTCATTTTACCCAAAAATTCACGGCGAAATGGGAAAAAATAATTGTGAGACAAAATTGAAAAAAAAAAGTCATTTTATAACTTTTGGGGGCTTCCGTTTCTACACAGTACATTTTTCGGTAAAAACACCTTTTCTTTATTCTCTAGGTCCATATGATTAAAATAATACCCTACTTATATAGGTTTGATTTTGTCGCACTTCTGGAAAAAATCATAACTACATGCAGGAAAATTAATACGTTTAATATTGTCATCTTCTGACCCCTATAACTTTTTTATTTTTCCGCGTATGGGGCGGTATGAGGGCTCATTTTTTGCACCGTGATCTGAAGTTTTTAGCGGTACCATTTTTGTTTTGATCGCTTTTTATAAATTTTTTCATGATATAAAAAGTGACCAAAAATACGCAATCTTGGACTTGGGAATTTTTTTTGCGCGTACGCCATTGACCGTGCGGTTTAATTAACTATATATTTTTATAATTCGGACATTTCCACACGTGGCGATACCACATATGTTTATTTTTATTTACACAGTTTTTTTTTTTTTTATGGGAAAAGGGGGGTGATTCAAACTTTTATTAGGGAAGGGGTTAAATGACCTTTATTCACTTTTTTTTTTTTTTTTGCAATGTTATAGCTCCCATATGGGGCTATAACACTGCACATATTGATCATTGTTATCCCATAGGTGGCTATAACACTGCACACACTGGTCTTACATTGATCATTGTTATCTCGTAGGGGATTATAACACTGCACACACTGATCTTTTACATTGATCATTGTTATCCCATAGGGGGGCTATAACACTGCACACACTGATCTTTTACATTGATCATTGTTATCCCATAGGGGGGCTATAACACTGCACACACTGATCTTTTACATTGATCATTGTTATCCCATAGGAGGCTATAACACTGCACACACTGGTCTTATACATTGATCATTGTTATCCCATAGGAGGCTATAACACTGCGCACACTGATCTTTTACATTGATCAGTGTTCTCCCATAGGGGGCTATAACACGGCATATTTTACATTGATCTCCCATAGGGGGCTATAACACTACACACACTGATCTTTTACACTGATCATTGTTATCCCATAGGGACCTATAACACTGCACACACTGATCTTTTACATTGATCAGTGGTTTCTCATAGGAAACCATTGGTCAATGATTCTGCCGCTTGACTGCTCATGCCTGGATCTCAGGCACTGAGCAGTCATTCGGCGATCGGACATCGAGGAGGCAAGGTAAGGGACGCTGTGGCCCCGCGTTATAGAACGGGAGTGGATTTAGGACGTACCGGTACATCCTTGGTCCTTCACAGGTTAATCTCATATGCATTTTCTTCAACTCCACGTCCTAGTCTGTATATACGGCCATGACTGTATATCCTATTTTATATATATATATATATATATATACATATACATATGCTATTCTATTTATTTATAGATCCTATTTTATATAATATATAGATATATACACATTTTATTATATTTATGTATTATTAATATATATTATATATATATGCTATTCTATTTATAGATATTTTATATAATATATACACATATATACATTATTATTATATATACACATTTATAGCTTTGTTTAAGGGAAAGTTATGTCACGAATGTTTGTAAGTGGCGGTAAAATGTATAATCTATCCATATGTGACGTGTGATTCTTGTTACCCACAGCCCCAGTGCTCAGAGGAACAAGCCGGAGCCATGATGGCCATTCTCCTGGAGATGGGATTCTGCGACCGTCCGCTCAACCAGCGGCTCCTGCGCAAACACAACTACAACCTGATGGACGTAGTGACAGAACTGATTCACATCAATGACAATGACTGGTACTCTGCTCGCTACTGAGGCGGACGGACACCGCACTTTCAATGAATCGTCATAGCATCTGCACGGCTGCGCCCGCTGGTTTCTTAGCGGCACGTCTGGTGCTTTTCTAGTCTTTTCGTGTGTGTTAGTGTTGCCCAGCTTTTCTTTTTTACGTCCTCTTTATATACTTTAGTTACTAAGTGGCTCAAAAGACAAACCGTATGGGAAGCAGCTTGCTCCAGGCTAGATCGGGAAGACTTATATGGACGTCTGAACACTCGGGCTGAGACATACCTGCTGTCATAGGGGATAAAGGTCTGATCCCAGGGGGTCCGATTGCTGGGATCTCCCGCGTCTATAGCCCAGTCTACACCTTCCCAGATCTACCAGTCTCGACAACCTGCTGTTGTTAATGATTGGTGGAGCAGTAATGACTGCTGAGAATGTCTCAGAACCTGGGGACTGAAGCGCTCAGCGAGGTCTGGAGATCACTGGGGATCCGACTGCTGGGATAGGTGATAGGTTTTTATATTATCCAGATAACCCCTTTAAAAGGGATTAGCCAGGGATAGAAACAACAAGCAAATTTCTTCCTTAAACAGAGCCAGCCCTGTCCTCAGGCTGTGTGCAGTATTACAACTTGGCTCCATTAACCTCAATGGAACTGAGCTGCAATACCACCCACAACCTGAGGACAGGGATGGTGCTGTTTTAGGAAGAAATTAGCTCTGCGTTTCTATCCTTGCATCTATCTGGTTAATAAAATGTTATTCTGAGTTTTTCAGGAAAAAAAAAACACTATACTTACCTATTCCTGGTCCCCCTAGCATCTCCTTTTCCTCCTCTGATCTTCTCTTCTTCCTGCCTCCGAGACTATAGCGCCCGATACAAGACCTGCCAGCTTAGCCAATCACCGGCCGCACCAGTGTCCCATTTTGGCCAGTGATTGGATGAGCCAACCTGTCCTGCATTCAGCACTAGTTTCGGAAGAAGAGAGATCAGGGGACCGGATGGAGGAGAACAGGTGCTGCGGGGGGATTGGGGATAGGTAAGTATATATAATTTTTTTTATTTTTTCAGGTTTTTTTTTCCCCCCGCTCCAGCAAAATGTAAATTTTTGCAAAACTCCAGATAACTTCTTTAATCCCTGACCTTTAGGAGTTTAATTCTATATTGATAAAGACGGCAGCAATGATAATGTCTTAATACACTGAGCTGTAAGCGATAAGTCCCTAAGAAACACAGCAGTCAGGTTGGTGCCGTCTCTATCACCTATCCACCATATGCAAATCTTATTCTGCCCAGGGCCATATTACACATGGTGGTGATCAGCCAAACAGGCCAATAGGGCTTGAGTGATCAGTGGAGGAGTTTCGCAAGTAAGTTCTTTTATTTAACCTGCACTATAGACTGGCTGAGCAAAACTACAACTCCCAGCATGCCCGGACAGCCAAAGGCTGTCCGGGCATGCTGGGAGTTGTAGTTTTGTGACAGCTGGAGACACCCTTTTTGGCCTTGGATCAGTGCTTTTTGATGATAGCTTTTTGTCCTACATGTCAGGGAAGGGCCCGAGCCCCTGCAGCATATGGCGGTACAGCTGAGAAGACTTAAAAAGGGACGATAGCGGCAGCTGCGTTTTCTGTTCATTTAATTAGAAAATTAGTTTTACCCGTTTTTAGGTTGGCACAAGGTTCATTTTGCAGTTCTTTTGCACTTAATTCCTAAACTTACATTTTCTGTCATTTTATAGAAGACACTTAAAAGGGATTGTCCGGCATATGGTGTCAAAGTACAATAAAGCAACTTGCTAATGTGTTATACGTTGTAATCCAGAGATCTTCCCCGTGTAAGCTGTGACATCACATCACAGGCTTTCAAAGCAGTCTACTCTGTCCTGCTACCCCGTCTGTCAGCATGGGACAAGACCAGTGATGTGAAGGCAGGGGAGCTGGTATTACTGCTCATTAGAGTTAAGATAGATAAGATTTAGATAAGGCAACCGGAAGCAGATCTTAGCCGACCCTAGCTGTCTTGATTGTCATAAATCTAATCAGCAGTAATATCAGCTCCCCCTTCACATGACTGGTCCTTTCCTGTGCTGACGGGGAAGGAGGTACAGGAAGTGTAAAAGCATTTTATAATAAAGCAACTTACTAATGTTATTAGCCAAAGTACAGAGATCCTCTATTTCAGCTGTCTTTGCTGTGTAAACTATGACGTCATATTACAGGCTGTCAAAGCAGCCTGCTCTGTCCCCCCCCCCTCCCTTTTTGTAAGTTTGGGACAAGATCAGGTATGTAGGGGAGCTGGTATTACTGCTCATTAGTTATGACTCAGATAAGACAGCAGAAAGCTGTCCTTAGTCACAGTAGTTCCGTCAGAACAGGCTCCCTGCTGCCTTATGAGTCAAATCTAATGAGCAGTAATACCAGCTCCCCCCTTCACGTTACTGGTCTTGTCCCGTGTTGACTGGGGAGTGGGGGACAGAGCAGACTGCTTTAAAATAATAAAAACAGCTTGATTCAATGTGCTTTTATTTACAGTCCATGTAAATAGGAGTACCGCAGGTGCATTTACTAAGGAGAGCTGTTTCAAGAGCCTGTGACGTGACGTCAAAGCTTACAAGGGAGCTTAAATGTGGGATCTGTGCACTTTTTAATAATAATATATTAATAAGTTGCTTTATTCTACTTTTGTGAGACCATACACAGGTCGTTTCCTTTTCTGGACAACCCCTTTTAGAAGAGTGAATCAAGGACGACATATAGTTCCCTGCAGGCACCGTGGCGTAGTCCAGAGCCGGCTGCATTCCGGTAATCACAACCAAAGAGGTATTAAAGCACTTGTTGCATCAAATCAGTTATCACCCCGGCTGCATCCCAAAATCTGCACCATAGAGCAACGCCAGGCATCAAAGATATTGAAATAAATAATTCGCAGATTTCACGCAAGGAAAAAAAATCTAATGGGTGAATGTATCCTCCGGTAATGTACACACTGCAGATTTTATGCTGTGCAATCCATCTAAATAAATAAAATCTGGCATAAAATGCGCAATGTGAACATAACCCTGTAGAAACTGATTGCGGACATTGACCTCTATATGTTCTGCACGACATACAGTATATTATTCGGAGCAGTATTTTTTACGTTGTACAACCTGGAAGTGTCACAATTTTAACATTTTAACGGAATACATTTTTATGGAGAATACAATTCCTGGTAAAAAGGACCCATCCCCCCGCCCCCCCCCCCCCTCCAATGCGCAAAAGCCTTCTACACACGACATATAGCCAGAACCCTATAACCTACATAGGTTCATTTTGCTTATTGTACTGATCCGAATTTACCTGATATTTTATAACAGTGTTTCCCATCTGGGGTGCCTCCAGCTGTTGCAAAACTACAACTCCCAGCATGCCTGGACAGCCAATGGGCTGTTAACTGTCCGGGTATGCTGGGAGTAGTAGTTTTGCAACAGCTGGATGCATCCTGGTTGGGAAACAGGAAAAACGGACTTGGCACACACATTGCTTACCACCCAGCTTTTCTGTCTCCTGAAGGACCAGCAGTGATAGGCTGCTCATCCTTCTTGCACTCCTCATTTATAGCTCAGTGTTTCCCAACCTGGGTGCCTCCAGCTGTTTCAAGACTACAACTCCCAGCATGCCCGGACAGCCTTTGGCATGCTGGGTGCTGTAGTTTTGCAACTGCTGGTTTGGAAACACTGTTATACTTCTAAAATACTGGATATTAATAAGCTATAAGCATTTAGGCCTCGTTCACACGGCGGAAAATCTGCGGAATATGCGGACACAGCATGTTCCGCCAGAGCTAGGAAGGCTGGGAAATGCATTTCTGGGCAGATTCCGACAAAAGAACGAACATGTTTAAAAGTAGGGCAAGGTGCATGCTGGGAGCATCAGCTGGTGAGCCACACAATGGAGCATATGCAGCCCATAGGGCCTTGTTCACACAGTAAGAAAAAATAAAACTGCACTGTGTGAACCGTGCCTTATGCTACTCCTGGCATTCAGAACACTAGCGTTAGAATTCTATTTAAGGACACGTCCTGTAACTACAAAAAAAAAACGCTTTGCCGTATTTACCGGCATAGGGGTGCCCATCATAGTTAAGGGAAACTGACTGGATGTAACGTGGACCAATCGCAGCTGCAGAGATGACTCCGATTCATAACAAGCCGACACTTAGTTGTGTTACAAACAGCGTGCCTCCAGCTGTTCCAACATGCCCTGACAGTCAAAAGCTTGTCTACCTCCTCCAGAGGAACCACAATGTCCCTGAAAGGTAAATCAAGGCTTTCCTCACCTCAGGAGGTTGGCTGTCTGGGCATGCTGGGAGAGTTGTAATTTTGCAACAGCTGGAGGCACACCGTTTGGGAAAATACTTAATCGTAAGGGACGTTTTGCCCAACATTTCCACCCACTACATACACGGATCCTTGTTCAGCACTTTACGGCTCCATTCGTGTTGTCAGATTTTGCTTTACTGTAAAGAAAAAACAAAATTTATAAATAAAAAGTTGTTGTTTTGTTTTTTACGTCAGCTTTCTTAAGACTTGCATGAAGAAGTCCGAGAGTAGAGACCTAGATGTCTGTATGATTAGAAGAAGCACTTTAAAACTCTTTACAATGTGATGTCATAATGAATCATTACGCTAAATGGATTTATTAAAATCGAGATGTTAAGATCTTTTTGTTTTGGTCTCTTTTTTTTTTTTTTTTTTTTTATTACTTTGTATACGACACGGAATTCATGGGGATACTTAAAAGGGATTGTCCGGCATATGGCGTCAAAGTATAATAAAGCAACTTGCTAAAATGTTATACGTTGTAGTCCAGAGATCTTCCCCGTGTAAGCTGTGACATCACATCACAGGCTTTCAAAGCAGTCTTCTCTGTCCTGCTACCCCATCTGTCCGCATGGGACAAGACCAGTGATGTGAAGGCAGGGGAGCTGGTATTACTGCTCATTAGAGTTTTGACTCATTAGATAAGGGAACTGGGAGCAGATCTTAGCCAAACTGGAATTCATGGGCGATGCTGAAAAGTTAAAGGCATACTCCGGCCCTAAGACCTCTTATCCCCCATCCAAAGGAGGGGGATGGAGTATTGTGACATCATGACTCCGCCCCCATGTGACATCACGCCCCGCCCCCCTCAATGCAAGTCTATGGGAGGGGGCGTGACGGACGTCACGCCCCCTCCCATAGACTTGCATTGAGGGGGCGGGGCGTGACGGCACATGGGGGCGGAGTCGTGACGTCAGGATACTCTGTCCCCGTGGTCGGGAGGCATAAGACTTGGATCCTCCAGCGCTTCCTGCAGTGCTCACAGGTGGGTGCTGCATGATAGATTGCGGGGGACCCCCGCGATCGGGGATAAGATGTCTTAGGGCCAGAGAACCCCTTTAAAGGGCTTCTCCACCATAAAGGTGATTTTAGCACTTACCTGCCTGACCGTAATGGACATGATTAGGAAGAATCCGCGCTTGTGTCGTGACATTATATCAGAGAAAGACTTGGCACACCGCTTGCAATTGATAAGTGTAGATCTTTATTAGCAATCCTTATAACAAAAGTGACGTTTCCATCCACAACGGATCTTCTTCAGACCTATTAAGAGTATATACAGTCATATCTATAAACAAAATAAATATCCAGACAATTTAGGCCCATCAGAGTGGATATGTAGTCCATTTCTATGAGGTCCTGTGGCTTACCGGAATGCTGTGGATTGCAGGTTAAAGTGGTACTCCGCTACTCAGTGTTTGGAACAAACTGACCCGTAAGCTGGAGTCGGGAGCTCATGACCTCATAACCCTGCCCCCTCAATGCAAGTCTATGGGAGGGGGAGGGGCTATGACGTCACGGGCTTCACCGTTCAGAACAGTTTGTTCCAGACGCTGAGCAGTGGAGTACCCTCGGATGTACACAGTGTTCAGTAGGTAAGTGGAGAGGTAGTCTATGGCTGCATATGGAATGACCCAATCTCGTTTGTATAGTATATATATATATGTATGTATATATGTGAGTAGTGAATGACTTCAGGTTCAGTTACCCGGAAGGGGCCATGGATCGTGTCCAAAAAATAAGCATGAGGAGACATGAATGATAGTAATATATCAAGCAGGGAGATGCGCCCAAGGATATACAGTGGTCCCTCAACATACGATGGTAATTCATTCCAAACGACCCATCGTTTGTTGAATCCATTGTATGATGAGGGATCTGTGCAATGTAAAGTATAGGAAGCTGTACTCACCTGTCCCCGCCACTCCGGACCGTCACCGCCCCCGATGCTGTCCCGCTGCTCCGGTGTCTTCTTCGCGATCCTCCGGCTTCTTCCGCATCTTCTGCAGGGTCCGGGCCTCGCTTTCTGGTGACGTTATTACGCTGCTGCGCCGGCGCGGCGTGCGTAGTGACGTAATAACGACGCCGGAAAGCGAGGCCCGGACCCTGGAGAAGATGCGCAAGACACCGGAGGATCGCGAAGTGGACCCGGAGCAGTGGGAATAAGTAAGCGAACCTGCTGGGGCACATTACACTGCTATCCGACAGCAGCTTAAGCATTTTGCGCTGTCGGATAGCAGTTAATGCGATGGCCCCGACATATAAAAGCATCGTATGTCGATTTTATCATATGTCGGGGCCATCGCAGGTCGGGGGGTTACTGTATGTAGAATAGGAAAAGTATATCTTCAAACAATGTAAAGATACCGGTGTAACGTGATGTAGCGTGGAGCCGGAATAGGAGGGCGGTATGAGAGTCCGTGGAGCGCAGTGTGCGCTCCAGCGGCGTGTATTGACTCCGCCCCCTACCATCACATGACGCCGCCGCTGGAGTGCACGCTGCGCTACATCACGTTACACTGGTATCTTTATATTGTTCTACCCATGCTTTTCCTATTCAACATATATCCTTGGGCGCATCTCCCGGCTTGATACATTAATCATTCATGTCATTTTTTGGACACAATCCATTGCCCCTTCTTTTCACTTCTGGGTAACTGAACTGGAAGTCATTCACTACTCACATATACAGTGACCCCCTCGACCTACGATGGCCCCGACATACGATCATTTCAACATACGATCACTCTCAGAGGCAGCATCAACATACGATGCTTTTGTATGTCGGGGCCATCGCATAAACGGCTATCCTGCAGCGCAGACTGCTTCAGCTGACGATCACTTACCTGTCCTCGGGGCTCCGGCGCGTCCTCTTCGGGATCCCCTGCATCGTCGGCGCTCTCCATCGTCGTCATCACGTCGCTGCTCACGCCGTCCCGTCATCCAATAGGAGCGGCGTGCGTAACAACGTGATGGCGGCGACGGAGAGCGAGGATGCCGGGGAGGGATAGGCCTTACCGGAGCGTCGGGGACACCTCGGGGACGCGGCGACAGAGATGGACGGCGACATCCAGGGCAGCAATGACGGTCCGGAGCGGCGGGGACAGGTGAGTACAACTTCTTCTAACAGAGGTCTTCAACCTGCGGACCTCCAGATGTTGCAAAACTACAACACCCAGCATGCCCGGACAGCCAACGGCTGTTATAGTTTTGCAACATCTGGAGGTCCGCAGGTTCTAGACCACTGTCCTATACTTTACATTGCACGGATCCCTCAACATACGATTGTTTCAACAAACGATGGTCCATTTGGAACGGATTAACATCATATGTTGAGAGATCACTGTATATACATACATTATATATATATATATCATACAAACGAGATTGGATCATTCCATATGCAGCCATAGACTACCTCTCCACTTACCTACTGAACACGGTGTATATCCACTTTCTCCTTAAAGGGGTACTACACTGCTCAGCGTTTAGAACAAACTGTCCAGCGCCAGGAGCTTGCGACGTCCGACTCCAGCGTTCGGAACAGTTTGTTCCAAACGATAAGCAGCGGAGTACCCCTTTAACCTGTAATGTCATAGAAATAGACTACATATCCACTCTGATGGGCCTACATTGTTTTCTATACCATGTAACACTTCCCTTTTGCTGGTGTATACCTGTGTATATACTATTATCTTATACAATGTCCTTCTACCAATCTGCTATTGTAACGATTACAATCATTATGTCATTCAGTAGAATTCTACTTCCAGCAACATATTATTCTATACGATCCAGTATATCTTCAGACATGTTACTTTATAAACTGTTTTTTATCCGTAAGAGTTTCCCTAAATTTTCCTCCCCCTCACAATTTTGTATATGATACATATCCCTATACTGGAGCTATAGACCATACAATAGGTTACACATTCATTATGTTGGATATTTATTTTGTTTATAGATATGACTGTATATACTCTTAATAGGTCTGAAGAAGATCCGTTGTGGATGGAAACGTCACTTTTGTTATAAGGATTGCTAATAAAGATCTACACTTTTAAATTGCAAGCAGAGCGCCAAGTCTTTCTCTGATATAAGTTCAAGGATTGAACCCCACAACCACTAGAGAGAGACGTAATATTTACTATACTGCGTTGTGACTTTACCTTAATGCTGCCGATTTATTTTTGCGAACTGGCTATTTCCAGTTGGAGTTCCCTCCCTCCAACTACAAGTCACAGGATTCCTTGTTTGTAAGCGTGAGGTCACTTCTCTCCCTCCCACACATCAGCCACTCCACCCATTGAAGCACACCTGAGCTTCCTTCCATGCTGTGCTGTGAACTATAGACCAGTGTTTTCTAACCAGGGTGCCTCCAGCTGTTGCCAAACTACAATTCACTGCAGAATGATCTCCTTTCCACCCAGTGGTCGCTCCACCCACTGAAGCAGGTGATGTAATGTCTCGGGCCACACTGCAACCTGGGAAACACTGAGACGACACTCATTATGTATGCCATTGAAAATAAACATTGGGGCAAAGATTACATAAGAATTGCAAGACCACCAGCAACACAGGTACAGACACTGTATTATAGACTACACTAACTTTACAGCCCCTGTAGCATAGTCAACTAAAAACACAGAATACCCCTTTAAGTCTGAAAATCACCCAAACTCTAAACTGCTTTGGTGTTTGGAACTCATGAGGGGCGTTGTCACAAATCACAGAAAAAAAATATGACTAAAAAAGGAGATTTTTTAGCCTTCATTGGGGGACACCATTAATGATGGGGTATATGCTCTTGCCACTAGAAGGCGCTGACACAAAGGAAAAAAATAAGTCTGCTCCTCCCTGGCAGGATATACCCGCCCACTGGAAGCAAGGTCATCAGTTTTGTCACAAAGCAGTAGGAGAAGCCAACAAGGACATATGTCCGAAGAACCCTAGAAAGGAATCCCGGATTCCTAAAAGAACCATAAAAGAATATCCGGGAAAAAATGAAGAAATGAGTGGGTGTGGTGTCCCCCAATGAAGGCTACAAGAAAGCGATTTTACGGTGAGTACAAAAAATCTCCTTTTCTCGGTCGCTCTTCGTTGGGGGACACCGTTACTGATGGGACGTACCAAAGCAGTCCCCTAGGGTGGGAATAACAACCACTAGAGAAAGGGAAGCAGTCCGGAGACCAAACCCAGCCGTCCGTAAGGCCAGAGGATGAGACCCCAGGCCAGAGACAACAGAGGCCCAGAAACTGAGCTCCCTGAAGAGCCAATCGTCCATAGAGACAGACTAGGATGCCAAAGGAAGAGAGAGACTGTCCTGTAAAGAGACTCTAAACCTTCGGTCCCAAGAGAGAGACAAGAGAAAGTCGACTAGGAAGCCAGATGGACCGAAACCATCCCGGAAGAAGGTAGGAAAGCAACCCCAAGGAACACACAACCAGACAGAGGACTAGCCCGGCTCGGAAACAAAAAATTGGAAAAGAGCACAACAAGCGAACCCCACCCAGAGTCGACCGAATCAAGAGAACCTAGCGGAAAAAAATGCCAGGGAGAGCAGCATACGCCTGGGCAGAAGGCGAGCACAGAAGGTGGAGACCAGAAAACCACCGGAAAAAAGACAGAAACCGTCTTAAGAGAGGCCTGGTGCATAAGATCGATAACCTGTACAGCTGCAGACCCAAAAACCCTGTGTCTCAGGGGCCCGCCGCGAGCACCCGGGAGGGGAAATTAGCTTGACTGGTGCAATCCAGATGACCGAAACGCCCTCCCCATCTCGTGAGTACATGGACCCCCAAAAGCCAACAAAAAGAGAGGAATGCCCTGAAAAGGAGCATCCCGGAACACCAGAGAGGCCGACATGGGAATTGGAGGATCCAGAGTCTCCTGGAAGACTTACACCTGTAGAGTACGTCCGAGAAATGCACCGGGTGACAAACATCCATGTCGAGACAAGAAGAAGTGCGTTACAGAAAGACTGCCCCACAAATGGGATTGCGGCAAAGACTGGGCAGGATCGCAACACATGACCGAGACCTCAACCACCACTAAGGCCCAAAGAACCAGGAGGGCTGATCCAGAAAAGAAAGCACGCCACAGCATCCTAGAAAGGTGTCCAAGACAAGGAGACCAACCAGTCTAAGACCCCAGCGGTCCGAGTGGACCAGAGCGCCCCGAAGGAACGGAGGGGGAAACAAAAGAGAACCAGGCTAGGGCTCCCAGGTTCTGGGGACATGAAGATTACCCCAGAAGACTTTAGTGTCAGTATAACGCAACTAAACAACAAATGTGCCCATAAGGCACTAAATCCTCTTAGTCCCTACTCTATTAAAACATAACTTTTATTTAATTTAATTTATAACACACAAGGGGGATATTAAATCTACACCAAAACCACTGAAATTTCATCAACTATTCCCCCCAACTTATTGTGTCTTGTTTTGGATTCCCTGTTCAGCTGAACTAGTTTTTGGAGAGAATATTCAGTACTGTGTTAGTGCTGATTAGAGGCTTATTGGGCCAGTATTGGAGGCACTGCCTCTCAGACTTTTATGTATACCGTGTTTCTCCGAAAAGAAGACTGGGACTTATATTAATTTTAGTCACAAAAAACACACTAGGGCTTATTTATTTACGGTATGTACATTGAACAACATTTAACAATATTTACCACCCCCATCATCATCATGTGATGGGTGCAGCTCTGCCCCCCCCCCCCCCCCAATGTCCCCCGCAACCGGTTTATCAGCCCAGCGCTGCACCCCACATCAGGAGACTAATCGTATGTCACCCACGAGCACAGCTTCTCTCCCCCCCCTGCCAAATAATTATCACTACTTGTACTTTGTATTCCTGTGCCCGGGCTGCAAATATTAAAAAAACATATTTTAACTCTACCTTCGTCCTCCGTTCCCCCGTTGCTAAGGAAACGGCCTCATGGTTCCTGCGCTGTTCTTGCTGCTTCCTGGGGATGGGAACGTCACAGAGCCTTCAGCCTATCACCGGCCGCAGCGATGTCCCGCCTTGGCCAATGATAGGCTGAGCCCACTGTCATGTAAGGAGCCGGCCGGCTCCTCACATGAAAATGCGCTCAGCCTATCATCGGCCGAGGTAGGACATCGGTGCGGCCGGTGATAGGCTGAAGGCTCTGAGACGTCCCAACGGGGGAACGGAGGACGAAGGTACGGTAAGTTAAAGTTTGTTTTTTTAATATTTGCAGCCCGGGCATTGCCTAGGTCAGTGGTCTTCAACCTGCGGACCTCCAGATGTTGCAAAACTACAACTCCCAGCATGCCCGGACAGCCAACGGCTGTCCGGGCATGCTGGGAGTTGTAGTTTTGCAACATCTGGAGGTCCGCAGGTTGAAGACCACCGGCCTAGGTCTTATTTTCAGGGTAGGGCTTATATTGCATCCCACCCCGATAATCCAGCTAGGGCTTATTTTCGGGGAAACAGGGGATTTGGGCAATTAAAATCATACATCTGCTAACATCCTACATGTTTCGCCACCAATATGTGGCTTTCTCAAGGATGGCAGCTAGCAGAATGCATCACACCAACAGTGAGGTACAGGAAGCCCCAGCCATGCACGCGGCAGCCAAGAAATGGGAGACCGACAGCGGCGGAAACCGTGCAGACAACGGTCTGGCTGAAAGAGTGAGTACACCTCCAGGTGCTGGTGATAACGGGGCACGGCCACATAGGCAATAACTGTGCCCCTTTAATGCATGTGGAAAGGCGGGGAGGCCTAGAAGCAATGGACAGAATCCCTGTCACCCTGGGAGACCGGAGGAGGCTTAGGAGTCATGGATTGCATCCCCATCGCCCTGCAGAGGGTCCATAGGAAACGCCAAGTCCCCCCCCCCACCAGACACCGTCCACTAGCAGTGAGGTAACGGAACTCCAGCCGCAGATACATCAGCCCTTGGATTAGAGAGAGGCGGTGGAGAAAACCATGCAGACTACTGTCCGTCTTACTGGTATGGGCCCATAGTAGACAACTGGTCACTCCAGTGGACACCTCGCACTAGAAGTGGGATACCATTATCCAGCCGACAGGAGAGATTACTGTCTGGCATAATGACAGCAGGTCCAGTCTACGACCACGCAGAGACACTTCCACAGAGACCTCGCACTGGACGAGGGGATCGGGGGCACTACCCGCGGATGCGGCGGCCTGAAGAGGAGGGAATATAGTATGCACACGTTAAGAAAACCGGCAGACATCACCGACATGTCATGGCACTCACCGGGGTTATAGTCAGTGACGGTTCTCCTCTACAGCTATCCTTCAAGAAATCTTGGCAACGACTGCGAGTCACATACGCTCCCTGACAGAGGGAGAACTCTGCCGAGAGTAGGTATGCCAGTGGCGTGTGACAACCGACTCAACGTGAACTGCAATATCAGCCGTACAGGGTGATGGACACAATAAAGGGGCCCCCATATACAGTCCCAGGGCTTGTGCCGCACTACTCTGACCAAGGGCTAAGCATTCCAGTATGTGGGATGCACTGAACCAGCAGAAACTGCCCTATCAGTCAGATGCCGCGGGCGACTGAAGAGCGCTTCAGAATCGGCCACCGGTGTGAAAAATCAAATCAATATATGTTTTCGAATAGAGGAAATATCGTATGGTAAACTGATACTACACTTGATCTTAGTCAACAGACCGAAAATCACCAAGTATGCCCTAAAGGCATATTAGAGAGGTAGGGAACCTGGGGGGGAAAAAACTCAAAACTGCAAAACAGACAGGAGCAACAGGAAGGGCCATAGAAAAAACTATGTAGCTGTAATAACCACACTAGACCACTAGTGGGGAGCCTAACACTCAAAAGAGAGAAAAATGCTGACAACAATGCAGTATACAGCCACTGGAGGGCGCAGAGTGCCCATGAGAAGCTTTGTACCTGCATTGCTCTCTGGGGGGCGGAGCCGAAGTGTTCGTGGGATGACCCAGTCAGAGCGTGCGCACCACTCTGATAGGGAGGTCAGTGACCCCTGGTGCACGTGCTGGAACACAATAGGTCGGCGGGAGAGGAGGGAGTCCTGTAAAAGCGCGCGGCCAGAGGGGGAAGTGGGCGGACCTCGCACCTGAATGTACAGGCTGATGCCGCGGCCTAAATTTACAGTACCCCCACACTTCGGCCGCCCGAGCTGAGTGACGGCCAGAAAAGAAAGTTTAAAATACCAGCCAGCGCTACTAGGGGGAAGGTGCCGGACGTAGGTGCCGCCCGGAAAAAAAAACTGCCACAGGAGGAAGGGGAGATAAAGAAAATGTGGGCCCCCTACAGAGGATCGGCGCAGGGAATTCAGCTGCGGTAGGTGCCAGCATTCCCGAGAAAACATAGCACAGAGTGCTGCACAAGTGGGACCCCGGCTCCCTACAGTAAAATCATGCCAGCGGGCATGCATTAACCCCATAAGGCTCCCCTGTCCCCACGTGTTAACCCCTGCAGAGAGGAAGCACAGCCCCATAGCAGAATAAAGAAAGGATCCTTGCCCGATCACTGGAAAGGGAAGAAGGGGGGGGGGGGTTGGAGGAGAAAGGGGCATACTCACCTGAATCGCCAATACTCGCCTGAATCGCCAATACTTGCCTGAATCGCCAATACTCGCCTGAATCGCCAATACTCGCCTGAATCGCCAATACTCGCCTGAATCGCCAATACTCGCCTGAATCGCCAATACTCGCCTGAATCGCCAATACTCGCCTGAATCGCCAATTCTCGCCTGAATCGCCAATACTCGCCTGAATCGCCAATACTCACCTGCAGATGTTTTCAACCAGCTAGGTGTCACCTGCATCATGCCAGGCTGCATCAGCAAGATGAGCAGGGACTATAGGGGGGACCCGGACCCAAGGTACTACCCCTGGTGCTGGCCATTGGCTAGAAGGGGTTAACAGCACATACTCTATGCCCTGTGCCCCTTCATCGCATAAGGGGGAACAGGTAGCGCCATGCTCCTGAACCCCCACCAGAAAATGGAAAATAAAAGGAATGAAAAAAAACTAACTAGACTTCCCTAACTATAAAACAAGAAAAAGACCAGGACTGGGGAGCTCCAGACATGTGTCTGCCTCCTACTGACACTAAGCTAAAACGGATTACCTCACTTTCAGTGGGTGGGTATATCCTGCCAGGGAGGAGCTGACTGTTTTTTTTGCTTAGTGTCAGCGCCTCCTAGTGGCAAGAGCATATACCCATCAGTAACAGTGTCCACCAATGAAGAGCAGCCGAGAAATACAGACTGTTCGCAACTCCTGAAGTCAATAAAGACTTGATGTGTTTCTATCAACAAGTGCTCTTAATCATAGTCTGGCTATGATGAGGAGCATTTGTTACTAGAAACCTGTCAGTCTTTTCTGACCCAGGAGTTGCTATCAGTCCATGTTATACCAGTCATGCAATAAAGGATGTGGCTATTTAACGGAGCCTAAATTAACTTTTCCCCTATCCACAGCATAGGGGATAAGTAGCTGATCGCGAGGGGTCTGACCACTCTCTCAGTGAGGAGCGGGTGTCGTCTACCAAAAATTGGACACGCTCCATTTAATTCTATGGGAGCGTCTGAGGCCCGAGTCCAGTACGCGGGTTTCTTCAGCACTCGGGGACCTGTCATCACAAAAGTCGTTGGGACAGTTCCTGGCAGCTTCTCCCTGCTAAGTGGCCCCGATTGATAGGTCCCGTTTAGTTATAGGGAGACATCTATTACAGGACTACTCCGCCCCTAGACATCTTATCCCCTATTACTCGTAATTCAACACGGAGCGGAGTTCACTCCGAGCAGCGGATTACTGGGGTGCTCATCTGATCCTAGTTGTCTAGTGGCAGAGTACCCCTTTAAGACTAGTGGGGCAGCCAGAAGCCGTGGGAGCCATCTTGATGGCTTGTGGCCCGGACAGCATGAAGTTCCCTTTAAAGGGCTACTCCATTGGGAACCACTGTGGTGGTCGGCCACACCTCTTTTGACGTAACAGCCACGCCCCTCAATGTAAGTCTATGGGAGGGGGCGTGACTGCAGTCACGCCCCCTCCCATAGACTTGCATTGAGGGGCATGGCCGTTACTTCACAAGGGGTGTGGCCGACCCATGCAGCGTGAAAACAGCGTACGGAACATTTAGTTCCGAACGCTGGCGAGTGGAGTAGCCCTTTAAACCCTTAGAGACTGCCCATATGAGTTTCTACAGTGATCACTAAGGGGCCTTAGGCCCGTGCCGGAGTCACAAGACCAAATCCTGGAAGACTAACCCCTGTGTATAGCGAAAGAGGCAGAGAGAGAAACTGTTCTTCCCAGAGCCGCACCCCTACCCACCCCCAAATTTACATATCTAGAAGAAAAAGTAAGATGGCTGCAGAGAACGGTTAAAGTAACATTAAACGTTTATTATCCAACAATCAGTTTGTTCTTTTTCTAGAAGAATAGTGGATTGGGGTTTTAACAATTCATAACAAAGACAACTAATTTTACTTTATGACAAGGTGGCGTCCTCCTGCAGAGGGGTGGCGTCCTCCTGCAGAGGGGTGGCGTCCTCCTGCAGAGGGGTGGCGTCCTCCCCTTGACCTTCGGAGCCCTCCTTGTAGCTGCCGACCTGTGGAGTGTTAGTGAGGCTGCTGTTCTTCTGCAGGATAGCCTTCAGTGTGGCCAGATTGGCATTGGTCCGGATCCCTGTGGGGTCAAAATGGGTCCGACTCACTAAGAACCCGGCTTCTGAGAGCAACTGCTGGATTTTGTTCAATCTGCAATAAAAGAAAAAGATTAAATACAAATTCTAAATGAAAAAAAAAAAGATAATATATATATATATATATATATATATATATATATATATATATATATATATATATATATACACACACATCTACATACACTTTTTTTCCCTATATATATGCACAGACGCACCATCACTCTCCTGCAAGCTCCCGGACCCCTCGCCTTCAGCTCTATCTATATACTGCTGTTATCTCATTAAGTCAGGATATTTAGTAGTTATATACCCCCTCCCCTCCAGCTCTATCTCTATAGGATCAGGATATTTAATAGTTATATACCCCCCCTCCAGCTCTATCTGTATACTGCTGCTATATCTTTAGGATCAGGATATATATAGTAGTTATATACCCCCCCCCCCCCCCCGTTCCAGCTCTCTGTATACTGCTGCTGCTATCTCTCTTGGATCAAGATATTTAGTAGTTATACACCTACCCACCCAGCTCTATCTATAGGATCAGGATATATAGTAGTTATATACCCCCCCTCTCCAGCTCTATCTGTATACTGCTGCTATATCTATAGGATCAGGATATTTAATAGTTGTATACCCCCCCTTCCGGCTCTATCTATAGGAACAGGATATATAGTAGTTATATACCCCCCCCCTCCAGCTCTATCTGTATACTGCTATCTCTATGGGATCAGGATATATAGTAGTTATACACCTCCTCTCCAGCTCTATCTGTATACTGCTGCTATATCTATAGGATCAGGATATTTAGTAGTTGTATACCCCCCCTTCCAGCTCTATCTATAGGAACAGGATATATAGTAGTTATATACCCTCCAGCTCTATCTGTATACTGCTATCTCTATGGGATCAGGATATATAGTAGTTATACACCTCCTCTCCAGCTCTATCTGTATACTGCTGCTCTCCCTATATGATCAGGCTATATAGTAGTTATACATTTCCTCTCCAGTTCTATCTGTATACTGCTGCTATCTCTACGGATCAATATGTATAGTAGTTACACACACCTCCCCTCCAGCTCTTTCTCTATTGAGGTGTTTTTTTTTTTAGTTTGTGCTGTGATTTTTTCCATTTTCCAATTGCAGCAAAAAAGGTGCAATTTTACTCCAATTGTGCAAATCATTGTAAAACAGTGTCACTTTGGAAAATCGCAGCAAAAACAGCCAAAATCCAGTAAAAATTTAATTTGTGAACACAACCCAAAGATTTCTAATCTTTATAAAACACCTAAGTTGTGATTACAGGTCAAATCACTTTCAGCTCATTGCGATAATTCTCGCATCAAAACTGCACATAATGTGAACTGACCCCAACCCACTCATCAGTTCACCTGTGTGATCTCCAGCACCTCCTCTGCATCCTTCACATCCTCTCTCTACATAGCCAGAGGATTCATGAGAAATGTAGGCAGCATTACAGAACAATCCCTATCATAGATTTATATTAAAAATGGAGCCTACAACAGGTAAACACAACCTCTACATTATTCAGTAATAAAATCGCACACGCTGCACATTACTAGACGGATTCTTTGAAGGGGATTTGTGATCAGTTTCATTCTGCCCAAACCATGGTTCCGTATTGCTTCTTCCTGCCCCGCCCGGTATTATTTGGTATAGGGCTCTGTGAATCAGGGGAGAGGTCACTGGGGAGTGATGGTCTTCCCTTATGAAGTTAGAACGACCATTCCTCCAAAATGCTGCAGCATTTTAGAGTGAATTGTACCACTAGGGGTCGCTCCACTGTCCAGTCTTGTCCCTGCCGCTTCTGCCTGTATGGGACAAAACAAAGGGAGTGTGGTCGGGACAAGCAGGGCTCTTTTCATACACCCGGTTTGCCGATCAGCCTGCTGTGTGAGCCGGGGGCATGTTGGAGAGCCTCAGTGCACAGAGCAGCCAGCTGTCAGCTCTGAGGAGTGAGAAAGGAAGTTCCCACATGAGATGTGAAGGCAAGCAAAGGAATGCCCCCTCCTCCAAAGCGAACTTCATGCAGTGTGAGCAAAACAAGGGAATTAGGAGTCATAAAAGGATGAAAAACAGGATTTAAAAGGGCTCCCTTGTGACATCACGCCCCGACCCCTCAATGCAAGTCTATGTGAGGGGGATAAGGGGATAACATGTCTAGGGGTGGAGTACCCCTTTAAGAACAGGGACAGGAGTGGCACCAGTTAGAGTAAGCCTGCAGCATCTTTAATTTTTATTTAATTTATAAATCTTGTGACAAGTTTACATTACACATAAACCTTTGTTGAAATTTTTTAGCCTGGATTAAAGGGGTACTCCACCCCTAGACATCTTATCCCCTATCCAAAAGATGGGGGATAAGATGTCTAATTGTGGGGGTCCCACCGCTGGCGACCCCCACGATCTCAGCTGCAGCACTTCAGACATCCGGTGGATGGAGGGAACTTCGCTCCATGCCAGATGACTGCTGATGCGGGGCGGAGGCTCGTGACATCACGGTCACGCCCCACTAATGACGTCATGGCCACGACCCCTCAATGCAATGACGGCCGTCACGCCCCCTCCCATAGACTTGCATTGAGGGGGAGTGGCCTGACGTCACGAGCCTCCGGCGCTCCACGCTACGCTCTAAACGAACGTCTGGTGCAGCAGGGAGATCGCGGGGGTCCCCAGCATGTCTAGGAGCGGAGTACCCCTTCAAGCAGTGAACTTGTGAACCCTGGCAGATAACTTACTTTGGTATGTTCAGGCCCCCGATGGCATGCCTGTGAATACTGTAATAAAATGGAGGATGCTCAGTGCGGACTTCACCCTTCAGTCTTTTCGGCTGATTTGCAGTCGTTTCTTGACTTTTCCTTTTCCCTAAATGGCAATAAAAAAAATGACATAGAATTAGCCAGTGATACATTTTTCTGTAACAATGTGATAATTATTGCCATACACAGTTCCATGCTAAATAACAGTGTTTCCCAACCAGGGTGCCTAAAACTACAACTCCCAGCATGCCCGGACAGCCAACAGCTGAGAATTGTAGCTCTGTAACAGCTGGAGGCCCCCTGATTAGGAAACACTGCTACATAGCATTCTTAGCACATCAGATCACATAGAATCAATTGCCCCTGGTATTTTATGGAAGACCAGAAGCTGTTACTATGAAGTTCTTTTTTTACGTACATATATATATATATATATATATATATATATATATATATATATATATCTTTTATAATATTGTGACTTACATACCTAAACCTGCTGAAATGTCTCCTTCTGGTACTTTAATGAAAACGCCTCCTTCTTCGGCTACAGACATAAGACAATACAGACACTTTTAGATATTGTTATAACCGCGTTACTATGGAGTTACGGAGTTACATTTACTACAATGTCAAAACAGGTCAGAACGGAATTGGGCTGGAATGACACTTCCCCTGCAGCAGTGCAGGAGAAACATAACATTGCATTGCAGAAAATCAGTGGGTCAGGGGAGTGGAAGAAGCCCCGTAAATTAATTTTTGTGTGGGCCGCGAGAACCCGCCAGGTGTGCCGCAGCATTCTGGTGGGGAAGATGGTGACAGGATGTCTGTAGCTTGCCATAGTTGTCCTAGGATGAACAACAGCCTTTAGTGACGCTGCCTATGGTCACTAGAGGCTGGGAGAATCTTTTCTTTCAGGAGGCGCACAATAAGCGATATCATTGTGCACATCCCACAGTTAAAGGGGTACTGCAGTAAAAAGTAACTTATCACCTATTTACAGGATAGGGGATAAGTGTCCCGGTGGACCACTACCCCCCAACCTTAACCCCGCCACGATCTCCTGCACAGGCACAGTTTACCTAAACGGGGGCGTGCTGGGAATGTTATCATCCATCCTTTATAGGAGTGTAGAAGCGTCCCGAGAGCTGTACTCAGGTCTTTTTGATGATCCCATACAAATTAATGCAGAGTGTTCCGACCCAAGCACGCACTTGGCTCAAAGCCAGGGCCTGTGAAGGGCCCCCCCTGCAATCTGTCACTTATCCCCCTATCCTGTGGATAGCGAATAAGTAATTTTTCACTGCAGCATCCCATTAAGGACACTTTTGGCCTCAGGTGACTGCAGGGGGATAGGAAATAAGTTTCCTGCATTTGGAAACTTATTTCCTTATTACCCCTTTAAAGGGTTATTCCGGCTATATCCCCAAAGGATAGGAGATAAGATGACTGATCATGAAGACATGACATCACACCACGCCCCCTCAATTCATGTCAATGGGAGGAGGCGTGACGGCCGTCATGCCCCCTCCCATAGACATGAATTGAGGGGGCGTGGCGTGACATCACGTCTCCAATCCCAGAAACTCAGAGGTTTCTGAGATAGGAGCAACAGCCCGGCATAGAATCCTGGGTGCTGCACAAGATCG
This sequence comes from Hyla sarda, assembly GCF_029499605.1. Taxonomy (NCBI): domain Eukaryota; kingdom Metazoa; phylum Chordata; class Amphibia; order Anura; family Hylidae; genus Hyla; species Hyla sarda. The sequence goes on along the minus strand of NC_079200.1, from coordinate 10,186,562 downwards.
TGGGGGGTTCCAGCGGTGCCCCACCCCCAGTCAGACATCTTAACCCCTATCCAAAGTTTAAGTCAAACGATAAGGTCTGGCCAAATCACAAAACTGTATTTTTTTAAGCTTTATCCGGAAAAAAAAATAACTCTTACCTTGAGCGCCTTGACTTGGATACGCAGAGAACTGTTTCAGAGTCGTGCATTCAGATTCACAGATCAGGGTCTTCAGTATCGCAAGGACTTCTGGGATTCCTTGTGTTGTCGCTTCAAACAGCATTCTCTTCAGGAACCCAGCATTAAATAAGGATCCCGACCTGGCAACAAAACAGAATGAGATCAGCAACAAGCAATGGCTGACTGACAACTAACAGAGGAAAAAGGAGATTTTTTTAACACTTACCGTAAAATCTCTTTCTCGAAGGATCCATTGGGGGACACAGACCGTGGGTGTATGCTGCTGTCTCTAGGAGGTGTGACACTATGGCAACAAGAAAGTCGGCTCCTCCCAGCAGGATATACCCGCCTCCAGGCCCTGAGCTAATCAGTTTTAGTACCAGAGCAATAGGAAAGGACCGACAGGTCAAGGAAAAAACATGAACTGTCCAAGAACCAGAAGAAAAAATATAATTGAACACACCCTCGGACAGAGAACCAAAGAGAAACCCAAAAGGGCGGAAGCTGTGTCCCCCAATGGATACTTCGAGAAAGAGATTTTATGGTAAGTGTTAAAAAAACTCCTTTTCTCTATCGGCTCCATTGGGGGACACAGACCGTGGGAAGTACCAAAGCCGTCCCTTGGGTGGGCAGATAATCAGTCAGGCAGCACTTTACGGCCCAGACTAGCATCAGCCGATGCAAAGGTATGAACACGGTAGAACCTCGAGAAAGTGTGCAAAGACGACCAGGTAGCCACCTTGCAAATCTGCGAGGCCGAGGCTTTGTTCTGGAGAGCCCAGGATGCCCCAACAGAAACGGGTAGAATGAGCCACAACCCTGAAGGGAGGAATCTTCCCCCTACAGTGATAGGCTTCCGAAATGGCGGACCGGATCCACAGAGAAGTGGTGGCCTTGGAAGCAGGTTGTCCCTTACGACGACCTTCCGTAAGGACAAAAAAGGAATCGTACTGACGAAACGAAGAGGAGATAGAGAGGTAATACCTAACAGCCCGAACCACATCCAGTTTGTGGAGTAAATGCTCCTTAGGATGAGAAGAAGCGGGACAAAAGGACGGAAGAACATTGTCCTCATTGAGATGAAAGGCCGAAACAACCTTAGACAAAAAGGAAGGATCTGGTTGGAAGACAACCTTGTCCTGGTGAATCACCAGAAATGGAGAACGGCAGAAGAGAGCTGCCAATTCAGACACCCTCCGAATGGAGGTGATAGCAACAAGAAACGCCACTTTCCAAGAAAAGAGGCGCAGGGACACCTTCCCTAAGGGGTTCAAAAGGTTCACCTTGGAGGACACCCAGAACCAGATTCAAGTCCCAAGGGGGAGAAGGTGACCAATAAGGAGGGACAGCATGCGCCACTCCTTGAAGGAAGGTCCGGACATGAGAATTAGAAGCCAGAGGACTCTGGAAAAGAATAGTAAAGGCCGAAACCTGACCCTTAAGGGAACTGAAAGACAACCCCAGTCCCAATCCCGACTGCAAGAAGACGGGGGACAGAAAAGATGACAGGAGACAAGACCTGAGCTTCACACCAACTAAAATAAGACCGCCAGGTATGGTGGTAAACATTCGCCGAGGAGGGCTTGCGAGCCCTGAACATGGTGCGAATGACTTGGGAAGAGAAACCACGGGTTCTCAAAGCCGCGGTCTCAACCGCCACGCCGTCAAATGCAGCGACTGTAAAATGGGGTGGCAAAGAGGACCCTGAGACAGCAGGTCCAAACGAAGTGGAAGGCGCAGTGGAGTGTCGTCCAGGAGCCTGACCACGTCGGCGTACCACGACCTAGCATCAGACGTTTGTCCGTCGGAAGGCAAGTCCGGGCAGAGGCCGAGTTGAATTGAAGTCCCAAGAAAAATCAGAGACTGGGCGGGAGAGAGGACAGAATTGTCCCGGTTGACCATCCACCCGAAACGATTCAGGGTCTAGAGAGTGAGATCCACATTCTCTAGAGTCTGGACTCTGGTGGGAACCTTGATGAGAAGGTCGTCCAGGTAAGGGATCATTGAGACTCCTCTCGACCGCAACAGGGCTATTACTGGCGCAAGGATCTTGGTAAAGACTCGAGGAGCCGAGGCCAGATCAAAGGGGAAGGCTATGAATTGAAAATGCCCCTCTGGAACCGCAAAGCGGAGGTACCGCTGATGGCCGGGAAATAATGGAACATGGAGGTAGGCATCCTTGATGAACCACGAAGAAAGAAACTCCCCTTGTTCCACGGATGCCACTACCGAACGGAGAGATTCCATTCGGAAGTGGCGGAGAAGATGACGTTGAGACGCCTTAGGTCCAGAATCGGTCACACCGAACCACCTTCCTTGGGGACCACAAAAAAAAATAAAAATTGGAATAAAAAACCCGAAAACATTCCACTGGAGGAACGGGGACAATGACTCCATGGGCAGGGACTGGAGGGCCTCCCGAAACTGCTTCGCCAGAGAAGGAGACCGGGGGGCTCAGGACTTCCTGAATGTGTGTGGTCCAGCTGTCTCGAAAAAGTAAGAGACGACCTCCCACCCGAGAAAAACCTGCGGGTGGTGGCTTCACTCCATGCGGAAGTGGGATTGCGGTTACCCGATTTGGCCGCAAAACGGCCAGAACGGTTGGTGTCCGACTTCCAAGACGGACGCGCCCGGAACGAGGGAGACCTCTTGTCCCGCAAAGGCGCCTGCCCAGACCCCTTATTGAGGCCAAAGGTCCGAAAGGACCGAAAGGAAGAGGACTTCCCCTGGGAAGAAAAGCGAGCCTTATTTTGAGGCAACAAGTAACTCTTACCCCCAATCGCCTCAGAGATAATCTCGTCAAGGCACTCGTAAAAAAGACGGGTACCAGTAAAAGGAAACTTGGTAAGAGACCTTTTGGAGGCGGCATCCGCATCCCACACCCTAAGCCACCTGGAGTGGCGGAGGGCCGCTAGGAGACCCTCAGCAAAGGCAGCACAATGGACTGACTGTATGGAAGCTGTGCACAGAAAGTCCCCAGCTTTAGAGCATTGGAGAACCAAAGCAAAATAGATCCTCTGGGGGGGAATCCCGCCAGGATACCCTGACTGAGTTTTGAGCACCACACCGAAAGGGCCTTGGACCCCCATGTAGAGGCGAAGGTGGGAAGCAGAGAAGAGCCTGCTGCTTCAGAGGAAAACTTCGCTAAGGACTCCACCTTCTTGTATGTCGAGTCCTTGAAGGCAGCCGCATCTGCTAGCGGCAGTGTAGTAGCCTAGAGAGGCGGGAAATTGGTGGATCCACTGAGAGAGGGGAAACCACCTTAGAGACAAGGTCCTTGGCGAATGGGTAACGCACTTGAACCCTCTTCATTCCCGGGAACCTCTTGTCCGGATGTTTCCATGCAGATTCCAGAAGGATGTGAAATTCAACGTGAGAGCTGAACCCTTGAGGTGCCGGTTGAGCACGATGAAAGGATACTTCAGGAGTCACGTCCGAAGATCCTGGGTCCTCTAAGTGAAAGGTGTCTCTTATGGCCGCAACCAATGAGTTCACCGTTTCAACTGTATCCGAGCGGTCCTCTGAGTCAGATGCTGATTCGGAAGCCTCATCCGCCAGTTCACCAGGAGAATGTGAACGAGTGGAGGCAGCCCTGGAGTACGCGGCTCTGGCGATGCAGAGCGGCGATTCAGGGAACGTGCTCTGGAAGAGCGACGTCTGTGACCAGATGACACAGGTGGGGCGAGACCCACAGGGGGAGGCCCACGTCTACCTGAAGACTCAATGTAAGAGTCAGAAAAAGCACCCCTAGTACGCTTGTAAGAGCGTGAGGCTTGTGGAAAAGAGGAGCGGGACCCACTAGAGGGCCGGCGCAGGGCAGGCCTCTTCAAGGCAAACACCACTTCACTGGGAGGCCTCAGCCACCGAAAGGGAGACTTGAGACAAGTCAGCCATACACTGGGATAAGAAGAAACCCAGGCTGGAGGGGCGTCTGAATCCACCATAACATCGGGGGAAGCTAGGGTGTCTGGGGGAACAGTGGAGCAGGCAGAGCCAGTGGGCTCAGCAGAACCAGGCATTTTTGGAATAATATGCCATACAGACAAAATAGAAGACTAGCAGTCTAGTTGTCAGTTTAGAGGGAGGAACAGCTTTGTGTCCCCAGTGACAGTAAAGATTTTAACCCCAACACTGTAACACTCCGTCCCTGCTGAGAGGAAACACCGCTCTATGCAGACAGGAGAACAGGCTAGCCAATAGCCTGAGAGGGGCGTTCCTGGAGCAGGGGCACTGTCTGATTGGCCCCTGCCATCCGAATCGCGTGCAAAGCGCTGATTGGAGGGCGATTCACACCTCCAGTAAGCTCCGGCGGCCCTGTTGGCGGAGGTATAGCGCAACGGCCGCCGAGAACCACAGTAATGGCGCCCGCTCCTTGCCCCGAGCGCATATGTTAGCCGCACATATGCGCCCGCGGGGAAGTGAGCGGGTGATACACATATCCGCCGGCAGCCGTCTGCTGCCGAAAGTGAAAGCAAGTCGGCGCTTCATGCGCCCGAACAGTACAAGCGCCGCGGCTGTCAGTTGCATAATAAGAGCCGTGCCTGTAAGCCGCATAGTACAACACACACTCGCACATACATGTGCATAATAAAGTAAACCATACATTCCCCAATATGCCATTGCTCCCCCTTTTTTAAAATAAAAAATAGAGCCCCTAACACAGGCCAGCCCCTTGGACCCTGAAAGGTGGGCCACAAAATGAGGGTCTCCAGATGTTGCAAGTCAGCACCTAAAGGGAGAAGAATATATACTCACCTCAGTCAGAAGAACTTGCCTCATGAAGTCTTCTGTGAGGTCTTCAGTCAGCTTTCTGTTACCTGCATCACGCCGAGCTACATGTGCGAGCGAGGCGAGCAGGGAATAGGGGGACCCGGACCCATGAGGTACAACCCCAGGCGCTGACCGTTGGCGAGAGGGGGTTAACAGCGCATATACGCAATGTCTATGCCCCCTTACTCACAATGGGGAAACAGTGAGCCGCAGTTCCTGAGTCCCCACCTGACAACATGAAAGAAAAAGAAATAAAAAACTAACACATTCCCTAACTAGGAAAATAATAAAACAGAAGACCTGGTCTGGAGAAATCCAGACCATGTCCACCTCCTTTAGACACTAAGCTAAAACTGATTAGCTCAGGGCCTGGAGGCGGGTATATCCTGCTGGGAGGAGCTGACTTTTTTTTATTACCATAGTGTCACACCTCCTAGAGACAGCACCATACACCCACGGTCTGTGTCCCCCAATGGAGCCGATAGAGAAAATATTGTTCTAATACAGAATATAATGATCTGTATGAGGAATCTAATGATTGTAGAAAAAGTTCAAATCACCCCATTTTCTATGTAAAACGCATTTAAACATAATAAAAATAAACATAATTGTAATAGCCGCATGCATAATGCAAACTATTAAAATATAACATTTTTCCTGTACAGTAAATGGAGTAAGAAAAAAAAATAAAAAATACTTAACCCCTTAAGGACTCAGCCCATTTTGGCCTTAAGGACTGAGACAATTTAATTTTTACGTTTTCATTTTTTCCTCCTCGCCTTCTAAAAATCATAACTCTTTTATATTTTCATCCACAGACTAGTATGAGGGCTTGTTTTTTGCGCGACCAGTTGTCCTTTGTAATGACATCACTCATTATATCATAAAATGTATGGCGCAACCAAAAAACACTATTTTTGTGGGGAAATTAAAACGAAAAACGCAATTTTGCTAATTTTGGAAGGTTTTGTTTTCACGCCGTACAATTTATGGTAAAAATGACATGTGTTCTTTATTCTGAGGGTCAATACGATTAAAATGATACCCATTATTATATACTTTTATATTATTGTTGCGCTTAAAAAAAATCACAAACTTTTTAACCAAATTAGTACGTTTATAATCCCTTTATTTTGATGACCTCTAACTTTTTAATTTTTCCGTATAAGTGGCGGTATGGGGGCTCATTTTTTGCGCCATGATCTGTCCTTTTTTTTGATACCACATTTGCATATAAAAAACTTTTAATACATTTTTTATAATTTTTTTTTAAATAAAATGTATTTAAAAACTTAGGAATTTTGGACTTTTTTATTTTTTTTTCGTTCACGCCGTTCACCGTACGGGATCATTAACATTTTATTTTAATAGTTCGGACATTTACGCACGCGGCGATACCAAATATGTCTATAAAAAATGTTTTTTACGCTTTTTGGGGGTAAAATAGGAAAAAACGGACGTTTTACTTTTTTATTGGGGGAGGGGATTTTTCACTTTTTTTTTTTACTGTTACTTTTACATTTTTTAACATTTTTTTTTTAACACTTGAATAGTCCCCATAGGGGACTATTCATAGCAATACCATGATTGCTAATACTGATCTGTTCTATGTATAGGACATAGAACAGATCAGTATTATCGGTCATCTTCTGCTCTGGTCTGCTCGATCTCAGACCAGAGCAGGAGACGCCGGGAGCCGCACGGAGGAAGGAGAGGGGACCTCCGTCCGGCGTTCTGAATGATCGGATCCCCGCAGCAGCGCTGCGGGCGATCCGATCGTTCATTTAAATCGCGAACTGCCGCAGATGCCGGGATCTGTATTGATCCCGGCACCTGAGGGGTTAATGGCGGACGCCCGCGAGATCGCGGGCGTCGGCCATTGCCGGCGGGTCCCTGGCTGCGATCAGCAGCCGGGATCAGCCGCGCATGACACGGGCATCGCTCCGATGCCCGCGGTTATGCACAGGACGTAAATGTACGTCCTGGTGCGTTAAGTACCACCGCACCAGGACGTACATTTACGTCCTGCGTCCTTAAGGGGTTAAAGGGGTACTCCGGTGGAAATCTTTTTTTTTTTTTTTTTATCAACTGGTGCCAGAAAATTAAACAGATTTGTAATTTACTTCTATTAAAAAATCTTAATCCTTCCAGTACTTATTGGCTGCTGAATACTACAGAAGAAATTATTTTCTTTTTGGGACACAGAGCTCTCTGCTGACATCATGACCACAGTGCTCTCTGCTGACACCTCTGTCCATTTTAAGAACTGTCCAGAGTAGGAGAAAATCCCCATAGCAAACATATGCTGCTTTGGACAGTTCCTAAAATGGACAGTGATGTCAGCAGAGATCACTGTGTTCCAAAAAGAACAGAATTTCCTCAGTAGAATTCAGCAGCTGATAAGTACTGGAAGGATAAAGATTTTTTAATAGAAGTAACTTACAAATCTGTTTAACTTTCTGGCACCAGTTTCGACCGGAGTACCCCTTTAAGTCCAGAATGTGTATTTTTTGGTCACTTCATATAACTGAACAAAATGAATAAAAAATTATCAAAAGTCCCATCAAAATAAAATTTGGTACCAATAAAAACTACAGATCACGGCGCAAATAATGATCCTTATATATCCCCGTATATGTAACAATAACAGTTATAGGGGGTCAAACGTGGAGGATTTTAAACATACTCATCTACATACAAAAAGTAGTAAAAGTAGTATAATAAATCAAAACCTATATAAATTGAGTATGATTGTAATCATATGGACCTAAAGAATAATAAAAACTTGTCATTTGTACCAACAAGTCCACTGTGTAGAATCGGAAGCCCCCAAAAGTTACAAAATTACTTTTTTTCCAATATTGCCCCACAAATATATATATATTTTTTTGCTTTACCGTAAATTTAGTGGTAAAATTTGTGACCTGATAAAAAAGTAAAATTGGTGGCGTAAAATACAAGCCTCATATGGGTTTGTAGGTGGGAAATGGAAAGCGTTATGGCTATTAGAAGCTGAAGAGGAGCAAAAAAAGTGCAAATAAAAAAATGCTTTTGTCCTTAAGAGGTTAACTAAACATTAATTCATAGTAACATAAAAACGAGAGTACTCACCATACGGGACCAAGCACGACGGCTGATCTCCCCGGCATGCTTTTGTGACAGTCACATGGTAGTTGTTTGTACGGGTTCTCTTGAAGGTGAACAATAAGAAGAAGTATTATAAGTTGTTTTGCTCAGCAGTATACAGATCGAGCTGGAGGGGAGGTGTATAATTACTATATATCCTGATCCCATAGAGATAGCAGCAGTATACGGATAGAGCTGGAGGGGAGGTGTATAATTACTATATATCCTGATCCCATAGAGATAGCAGCAGTATACAGATCGAGCTGGAGGGGAGGTGTATAATTACTATATATCCTGATCCCATAGAGATAGCAGCAGTATACAGATAGAGCTGGAGGGGAGGTGTATAACTACTATATATCCTCATCCCATAGAGATAGCAGCAGTATACAGATCGAGCTGGAGGGGAAGTGTATAATTACTATATATCCTGATCCCATAGAGATAGCAGCAGTATACGGATAGAGCTGGAGGGGAGGTGTATAACTACTATATATCCTCATCCCATATTGATAGCAGCAGTATACAGATAGAGCTGGAGGGGAGGTGTGTAACTACTATATATCCTCATCCCATAGAGATAGCAGCAGTATACAGATAGAATTGGAGGGGAGGTGTATAACCACTATATATCCTGATCCCATAGAGATAGCAGCAGCAGTATACAGATAGAGCTGGAGGGGAGATGTATAACTACTATATATCCTGACCCCATAGAGATAGCAGCAGTATACAGATAGAGCTGGAGGGGATGTGTATAACTACTATATATCCTGATCCCATAGATATAGCAGCAGCAGTATACAGATAGAGCTGGAGGGGAGGTGTATAAATACTATATATCCTGATCCCATAGATATAGCAGCAGTATACACATAGAGCTGGAGGGGATGTGTATAACTACTATACATTCCGCATATCTACTGACAAAGCTCCCATTCACCAACCTGCGCTATCTTCCACCATCTTACCTTCTATCATGTTCCCCTCCTTCTGGAAGCTTCTCTCCTCGCACCAATGGCAGTGAATCAGATTATTGATCATCTTCATACTCTCATCGGCGAGGGAAGGTCCTCTAAGAACCCGGACAATCACCAGCACAAAGTGCTCCAGAGCCACCGAGAGTAGGACCTCAATGCCTTTATTACACCGAGCAGCTGCCCTGGTCAGGTAGAGGAATACGCCGTATTAGCCGGATGTCACGTCTGCTGCAGAACACAACCCCCGAGGCCCGGAACACTAACCTGGCAACGGCTGAGAGGATGACGCGCGCTGCCAGCTCTCTGTAGTACTCTGTTCTGATGATGTTGCAGCCGTAATGGCGTTTTGCCACATGCACGGTCTTAGCATATAGAGAGCTGGTGTCCGTCGACGTGATCGAAACGATGCCCAGGTTCCGAACGTTACGAAATGCTGCATCCAAATAATTCACAGACGTTCCAAAGGGATCCAAGTGTCTGGAGAGAAGAGAAAACATGACATTTAAAAGGGTACTCCGCTGGTAGACAGCCACATGTCACTGCCATGCCCCATTGACATCACGCCCCCTCTATTCATGTCTATGGGAGGGGGCGTGACACACCCCCTCCCATAGACATGAATAGAGGGGGTGTGGCATGACATCACCAGGGGTGTGGCCGTGACGTCAAGATCACGGCCTCCATTCAGAACGCTGGAACACCAGAGTGCCCCTTTAATGCACGCCTAAACAACAAAAATCAAACAATCAAAACACACAAGCAACAGTTTTTTTTGAAAACCATATATTCAAAAAAAAAAAATTGGGGGGGGGGGGGGGGGGGAGCTTCCTAAATTTTCCATTTAACTATCTATATTTTAAAATAATCCTGAAATCTTGGCCCCAAATTAAACTGAGACTAAGGCTACGTTCAGATGGGCAAATGTCCGCACAAACCGCTTGGAAATGCGTCATCTCAAAGACGGCAATGCATTTCCGTGCAGGCTTAGGAGAAAGAATAGACATGTCTATTCTTTCTCCGGAATCGGGATTGCAGCAGAGATCCCGCCGTGTGCACACTGCAGCAGAGGCCTATTGAAATAAATAGGACTCTGCTGCTGCAGAACATCCGTACGGAAATTCCATTGTGTGAACATAGCCTTAGAGGAGGCCGCTGGAAAGTGATCTGTATAGTATTACAGTGAAAGGTGACACTAGTAGATAAAGACAATAGACGATGCTCACAGCTCAGCCTCCCTCTCCCTATGGAATGATTTCTTCAAAGGGTCACAGAGCACAGCAAGACATTTTTGCCATTGATAGATCTTATGGCAGGCTCTATCAATAGAGCGCAGATCTCATGGATCAATACAGTACATATGTAAATAGATCATGTGCATTGATCTGTATGAGCAGTTAAACGATTGCCTATATAAGTCAACTACTACAACAACTACTACAACTACTACCACTACTACGTGCAGAAATTATCCGAACTATTAAAATATGACATTACTGATCATGTAAAGTGTAAAAAAATAAAAATGGAAAAAAAAAAAGGTTTTTAAAAAAACTAATCCCATCCCATATTAAAAATTCCCATTTCTTTTCCCATTTAAAAAAAAAAGGAGATTTTTTGACACTTACCGTAAAATCTCTTTCTCGAAGGATCCATTGGGGGACACAGACCGTGGGTGTATGCTGCTGTCTCTAGGAGGTATGACACTATGGTAACAAAAAAAGTCGCCTCCTCCCAGCAGGATATACCCGCCTCCAGGCCCTGAGCTAATCAGTTTTAGTACCAGAGCAATAGGAGAGGACCGACAGGTCAAAGAAAAACTCTGAACTGTCCGAGAACCAGAAGAAAAAACATAACTGAACACACCCTCGGACAGAGAACCAAAGAGAAACCCAAAAGGGCGGGAGCTGTGTCCCCCAATGGATCCTTTGAGAAAGAGATTTACGGTAAGTGTTAAAAAATCTCCTTTTCTCTATTGGCTCCATTGGGGGACACAGACCGTGGGACGTACCAAAGCCGTCCCTTGGGTGGGCAGATAGTCAGGCAGACAGCCGATCCACTCCCGCCTGCAACACTTTACGGCCCAGACTAGCATCAGCCGATGCGAAGGTATGAACTCGGTAGAACCTCGAGAAAGTGTGCAAAGACGACCAGGTAGCAGCCTTGCAAATCTGCGAGGCCGAGGCTCTGTTCTGGAGAGCCCAGGATGCCCCAACAGAACTTGTGGAATGAGCCACAACCCTGAAAGGAGGAACCTTCCCCCTACAGCGATAGGCTTCCGAAATGGCAGACCGGATCCACCGAGAAATGGTGGCCTTGGAAGCAGGTTGTCCCTTGCGACGACCTTCGGTAAGGACGAAAAAGGAATCACACTGACGAAACGAAGAAGTGACAGAGAGGTAAGACCTAACAGCCCGAACCACATCCAGTTTGTGGAGTAAATGCTCCTTAGGATGAGAAGGAGCGGGACAAAAAGGACGGAAGAACAATATCCTCATTGAGATGAAAGGCCGAAACAACCTTAGGCAAAAAGGAAGGATCTGGCCGGAAGACTACCTTGTCCTGACGAAGCACCAGAAATGGAGAACAGCAGGATAGAGCTGCCAATTCAGACACTCTCCGGATGGAGGTGATAGCAACAAGAAACGCCATTTTCCAAGAAATAAGGCGCAGGGATACTTCCCTAAGGGGTTCAAAAGGTTCACCCTGGAGGACCCCCAAGACCAGATTCAAGTCCCAAGGGGGAGAAGGTGACCGATAAGAAAGGGCAGCATGCGCCACTCCTTGAAGAAAGGAAAAGAACAGAAAGAGCCGAAACTTGACTCTTAAGGGAACTGAGAGACAAACCCAGTTCCAAACCCGACTGCAAGAAAGAAAGAAGACGGGAAACAGAAAAAGTAACAGGAGACAAAACCTGAGCTTCGCACCAACGAAAATAAGACCGCCAAGTACGGTGGTAAATTTTTGCCGAGGAGGGCTTACGGGCCCTGAGCATGGTGCGACTGACTGGGGAAGAGAAACTGCGGGCTCTCAAAACCGCGGTCTCAACCGCCACGCCATTAAATGCAGCGACTGTAAATTGGGGTGGCAAAGAGGACCCTGAGACAGTAGGTCCGAACGAAGTGGAAGGTGTAGTGGAGTGTCGTCCAGGAGCCTGACCACGTCTGCGTACCACGACCTTCGGGGCCAATCTGGAGCTATCAGAATGGCAGGAACTTCCTCCGCTTTGAGCTTCCTCAGAACCCTGGGAAGGAGTGGAAGGGGAGGAAACAGATCGGGCAGAGCAAACCCCGTCCAAGGAATCACTAGTGCGTCCACAGCTAGTGCCAGGGGGTCCCTGGACTTCACCACAAACGGAAGGATCTTCCGATTGTGCCGAGACGCGAAGAGGTCCACGTCTGGAATGCCCCAGAGATCGCCGATCTGCGCGAAGACCTCTGGATGCAGGTCGGCTGAGGACCAGCTAAGAAAGTCGGCTTCCCAGTTGAGCACACCCGGAATGTGAATCGCCGAAATGGCCGGAACCTTGTTTTCCGCCCAGATGGGAATCTTTGTCACCTCGGCCATGGCAGCAGAGCTGCGAGTGCCGCCTTGCCGATTTATTTACGCCACGGCCGTGGAGTTGTCCGACTGGACGCGGACAGGGCGGTACTGAAGCAGGGACTCCCAATGAAGAAGGCAAAGAAGAATCGCCCTCAGTTCCAAGAGGTTTATCGGAAGAAGGGCTTCCCGGGGAGACCAGAGGCCTTGAACCGTCCGGGCCCTGAACACACCGCCCCAGCCCGACAGACTGGCATCTGTTGTCACTACCTGCCAGTGGAGGGGAAGAAATGATCGCCCCTGAAGAAGAAGGGGGGAGCGGAGCCACCAGAGCAGAGACTGACTGATCCGACAAGGTAGAGCAATCTTGCGATCGAGAGACAGAGGAGATCTGTCCCATCGAGAGAGAATCGCCAGTTGAAGGGGACGGTAATGAAACTGGGCAAAGGGTACGGCCTCCATGGCCGCTACCATCCGACCCAAGACTTCCACGCAAACGGGGATGGAAACTGGGACCTAGGCCCGAAGGGAGCGGACTCCTGACAGGAGAGTCAGATGTTTGTCCGGCGGAAGGCAAATCCGGGCAGAGGCCATGTTGAATTGAAGTCCCAGGAAGATCAGAGATTGGGTGGGAGAAAGGAGAGACTTGTCCCTGTTGACCATCCACCCGAAGCAATCCAGGGTCTGGAGGGTGAGATCCACATTCTCCAGGGTCTGGACTCCGGTGGGAGCCTTGATGAGAAGGTCGTCTGGGTAAGGGATCACTGAGACTCCTCTCGACCGCAACAGGGCTATCACTGGCACAAGGATCTTGGTAAAGACCCGAGGAGCAGTGGCCAGACCAAAGGGGATTGAATTGAAAATGCCTATGAATTGAAAATGCCCCTCCGGAACCGCAAAACGGAGGTACCGATGATGGCCCGGAAATATTGGAACATGGAGGTAGGCATCTTTGATGTCCACCGAAGAAAGAAAATCCCCTTGTTCCATGGATGCCACTACCGAACGGAGGGATTTCATTCGGAAGTGGCGGATGAGAAGAGGACGGTTGGAACGCTTGAGGTCCAGGATTGGCCGGACCGAACCGCCCTTCTTGGGGACAACAAAAAGATTGGAATAGGAACCCCGAAAACTTTCCCTTGGAGGAACGGGGACAGTAACTCCCTGGAGAAGCAGGGACCGAAGGGCCTCTTGAAACTGCTTCGCCAGAGAAGGAGCCCGGGACCGAAAAAAAAGATCCCTCGGGAGGGAGGCAAATTCGATTCGGTACCCGTTGGACACCACATCCCTGACCCAAGAGTCCTGAATGTGTGTGGTCCAGACTTCTCGAAAAAATAAGAGACGACCTCCCACCCGAGAAAAATCTGCGAGAAAAATCTGCGGGTGGGGACATCACTTCATGCGGTAGTGGGTTTGCGGTTGCCCGATTTGGCCGCAAAACGGCCGGAGCGGTTGGTGTCCGACTTCCAAGACGGGCACACCCGGAACGAGGGGGCCTTCTTGTCCCGCGAGGGTGCCTGCCCCGACCCCTTATTGGTGCCAAAAGTCCGAAAGGACCAAAAGGAAGAGGACTTCCTCTGAGAAGTAGAGCGAGCTTTATTTTGAGGCAACAAGGAACTCTTGCCCCCCGTCGCCTCAGAAATAATCTCGTCAAGGTGCTTGCCAAAAAGACGGACACCAGTAAAAGGAAGCTCTGTGAGAGACCTTTTAGAAGCTGCATCCGCATCCCAAGCCTTAAGCCACATGGAACGGCGGAGAGCCGCCAGGTGACCCACAGCAAAGGCAGCACAACAGGCTGACTTCATGGAGGCTGTGCACAGAAATTCCCCAGCTTTAGAGCATTGGAGAACCAAGGCAGAAAGATCCTCTGGGGGAGCACCACAACGATAGGGCTTTGGACACCCAAGCAGAGGCGAAGGTGGGAAGTAGAGAAGAGCCTGCTGCTTCAGAGGCAAACTTCACTAAGGACTCCACCTTCTTGTCCGTCGGGTCCTTGAAAGCAGCCGCATCTGCCAGTGGCAGCCTTAGAGAGACGGGAAATTGGTGGGTCCACCGAGGGAGGAGAAACCACCTTAGAGGCAAGGTCCTTGTCGAATGGGTAACGCACCTGAACCGTCTTCATTCCCGGGAACCTCTTGTCTGGATGTTTCAATGCAGATTCCAGAAGGGTGTCAAATTCAGCGTGAGTACTGAACCTTTGAGGTGCCGGTTTAGCACGATGAAAGGATACTTCAGGAGTCACTTCCGAAGATTCTGGGTCCTCTAAGTGAAAGGTGTCTCTTATGGCTGCAACCAATGAGTTCACCGTTTCAACTGAATCCGCGTGGTCTTCTGATTCAGATGCCGATTCAAAAGCCTCATCCGCCAGTTCACCAGGAGAATGTGAACGAGTGGAGGCAGCCCTGGAGGGGGGTGACCCTGAATGGGTATGCGGATCTGGCGAGGCAGAGTGGCAACTGCGGGAACGTCCTCTGGAGGAGCAACTTTTGTGACCAGATGACTGGGGGGCGGGACCCACGAGGGGAACGCCCACATCTACCTGAAGACTCAATGGAAGAGTCAGAAGATGCACCCCTAGTACGCTTGTGAGAGCGTGAGGTATGCGGAGAAGGGGAGCGGGTCCCTTTAGAGGGCCGGCACAGGGCAGACTTCTTCAAGGCAGACACCACGTCACAGGAGGCCTCAGCCACCGAACGGGAGACTTAAGTCAAGTCAGCCATATACTGGGATAGGGAAGAAACCCAGGCTGGAGGGGCGGCCGAATCCACCGGAACTGAAAGAACATCCGTGGGTACCATGGGGTCTGGGGCAGCAGAGGAGCAGGCAGAGCAAGTGGGTTCAGCCAAACCAGGCATTTTGGAATTACAGGACTTACAGACAAAATAGGAAACTAATGCTCCAGTTGTCTGTTTAGAGGGAGGAACAGTTCTGGGTACGGACTTAATGAAAAAAGAACTCTCCCACCCGAGTCTGTGTCCCCTGTGGCAGCTGCTTTGAGGAGAACTCCGTTCTGAGAGAAGGAGAGGGAGAAACAGGCCAGCCAATAACCATAGAGGGGCATGCCTGGAGCAGAGGCACTGTCTAATTGGCCTCTGTCTCCCGAAAATCGCACACACGGCGCTGATTGGAGGGCTGTTCGCGCCTCCAGTAAGCTCCGGCGACCCTGTGGGCGGAGCTATAGCACCCCAGCCGCCGTGAAGAAGAACAGTAATGGCGCCCGCTCCTTGCCCCAGGCGCACATGTCAGTTGCGTCTGCGCCCTCGGGGAAGTGAGCGGGCGATTCACGCCGGCAGCTATCTGCTGCGGAAACGAAAGTAAGTCGAACATTACAAACACCGCGGCTGTCAGCCGTATAGTAAGCTCTGCGGCTGACAGCCGCATAGTAAAAAGCACACACACACGTAATAGTGTCCCCTGTGTAGTAACCCCTTCCTGCTCAAAATGCCCTTGCTCGCCCCAGCTTTGAACAAAGGTGGAGCCCCAACACAGGCCAGCCCCTTAACTGAAAGTGGTCCAAAAAATGAGGATCTCCAGAGGTTGAAAGTCAGCACCTAAGGGAGAAAAGATATACTCACCTCAGTAAGAAGAACTTACCTAATGGAGTCTTCCGTGAAGTCTTCAGTCAGCTTTTTGTTACCTGCATCACGCCGAGCTACCATGTGCGAGCGAGGCGAGCAGGGAATAGGGGGACTCGGACCCATGAGGTACAACCCAGGCGCTGACCGTTGGCGAGAGGGGGTTAACAGCGCATATACGCACGCAATGTCTGTGCCCCCTTACTCGCAATGGGGAAACAGTGAGCCGCAGTTCCTGAGTCCCCACCTGAAAACATGAAAGAAAAAGGAATAAAAAACTAACACATTCCCTAACTAGGAAAATAATAAAACATAAGACCTGGTCTGGAGAAATCCAGACCATGTCCACCTCCTTCAGACACTAAGCTTAAACTGATTAGCTCAGAGCCTGGAGGCGGGTATATCCTGCTGGGAGGAGCCGACTTTTTTTGTTACCATAGTGTCACACCTCCTAGAGACAGCAGCATACACCCACAGTCTGTGTCCCTCAATGGAGCCGATAGAGAAAAAAAAATTATAATATTATATATATATATATATATATATATATATATATATATATATATATATATATATATATATATATATATATATATATAAAACAAAAAATATAACTTAAAATATAACATTACTGATCCTGTACATTAATAAAAAAAAATGTACAGAAAAATTAAATAGAAACCGATCCAAAAGTCTGATCTATGCCAAATTAGTACCGAAAAAAACTACAGTTCACTCTGCAATTTATTTTTATGCAATTAAATAAAAAAAAAATCTGACAAATAATTGATTAGGAAAATAAACCTTAGTTTCCACCCTACTCTAATCAGTAAAAAAAAAAAAAAATAATTATATTATATCAATTTAAATACCGTATTTATCGGCGTATAACACGCACTTTTTAGCCTAAAGTCTATGTGCGTGTTATACGTCGATACACCCCCAGGAAAGGCAGGGGGAGAGAGGCCATCGCTGCCCGCTTCTCTCCCCCTGCCTTTCCTGGGGTCTAGAGCCCTGCTGCCGGCCCTTCTCTCCCCCTGGCTATCGGCGCCGCTGCCCGTTCTGTCCCCCTGACTATCGGTGCCGGCGCCCCATTGCCGGCGCCGATAGCCAGGGGGAGAGAAGCGGCGCCGACAGCCAGGGGGAGAGAAGGGGCAGCGGCACCCATTGCCGGCGCCGCTGCCCCATTGCCTCCCCCATCCCCGGTGGCATAATTACCTGTTGCCGGGGTCGGGTCCGCGCTGCTTCAGGCCTCCGGCGTGCGTCCCCTGCGTCGTTGCTATGCGCTGCGCGGCGCATGACGTCATTGCGCCGCGCCGTGCAGTGCATAGCAACGACGCAGGGGACGCACGCCGGAGGCCTGAAGCAGTGCGGACCCGACCCCCACAACAGGTAATTATGCCACCGGGGATGGGGGGAGGCAACGGGGCAGCGTTGCCGGCAATGGGTGCCGCTGCCCCTTCTCTCCCCCTGGCTATCGGCGCCGGCAATGGGGCGCCGGCACTGATAGTCAGGGGGACAGAACGGGCAGCGGCGCCGATAGCCAGCGGGAGAGAGGGGCCGGCAGCAGGGCTCTAGACCCCAGGAAAGGCAGGGGGAGGGAAGCGGGCAGCGACGGCCTCTCTCCCCCTGCCTTTCCTGGGGGTGTATCGGGGTATACACGCGCACACACGCACCCTCATCTTACCATGGATATTTTTTTACCCAAATATCCTTGGTAAAATGAGGGTGCGTGTGAAAGGCCGGTGCGTGGTATACCCCGATAAATACGGTATAATATTATATATATATATATATATATATATATATATATATATATATATATATATACACATATACACACATACACACAAACGGTATATATATATATATATATATATATACATACATACACACACTAGGGATCAACCGATATCGTTTTTTTAGGGCCGATACCGATAATCGGTGGAGGTTAGGGCCGATAGCCGATGACTTATACCGATATTCCGGTATAAATTATCGGCTATTTATCCCCTGCGACACCGCTGCAGATCATTGATTTAAAGCGGGCGCTTTAAATCAATGATCTGCAGTGGCTTTTGCGGGGCCATTGGCCGCCGCCGCCACCACCCGCTTCTCTCCCCTACCTGCCAGGGTGCTCCGGGCCATCCATCCATCGTTCCTGTAGTGTCCGGGGGCGTTCCGGGTGGAGGGTGGTCCGGTCCGGGCTGTCCTTCTTCTCCGGCGGTCATCTTCTCCACTCTGGGCAGGCTCCGGCCTAGTACGCTGCAGACGTCGTTGCGCAGTGACGCCCGTGCGCAGCGACGCACCTGACGTCACGGCGTCTATGCAGCGTACTAGGCCGGAGCCTGCCTGGAGTGGAAAAGAAGACCGTGGGAGAAGAAGGACAGCCCGGACCGGTCCACCCTCCACCCGGAACGCCCCCGGACACTACATGAAGGAAGGATGGCCTGGACCACCCCCATTACGGGTAAGTTTAATTTTTCTATTCACTCGGAGGGTGGGGGAGGGGCCCGACCGGTATAGCGGTATGGGAAAAAATCCATACCGGTATACCGCCTAGCATCACGGTGGGGGTGCAACGCGGTGCGGTGGGTCGGAGGTGCGGTGCGGCGGGTCGAGGGGGTGGCGGTCGCGGTGCAGTGGGGGCGGTGCGGGGGGCGGGCATTATTGGCTTATCGGCAAGATAATTGCCGATACCGATAATGCCCAAAATCGTGATTATCGGCCGATAATATCGGCCGTACCGATAATCGGTCGATCCCCAATATACATACATATATACATACACATAGACAAACATCTAGGAGACACATTTACATGAATCATTTACATGAAATCGTAGGACCGCGTGTGCATCAGGATGTTGGCGTCCATCTGAGTGACTTCTACGGAGCCCACATAGTCTTCATCTGTAACTTCAGACGTCACTTCAGGCGCCTCGTCGTTTTTCATCACTGCCCTGATCTTGTTAAGGCGGCAATTTTCTTGGATCATGGCCACAGAGCTTTCGCTGATGTCATTGATGGTGACTTTTACCGAATTATTAAGGTGCTTTGCCCACTGCAATCCCATGATGCCTTGAAACGCAAAACAGCACTTTTAGATGGTACAGATATAAATCAGACATTCTAATACCTGAGACCAGTGATTTCTAACCAATATGCCTCCAGCTGTTGTAAAACTACAACTCCCAGTTGGGAGTTGTAGTTTTGCAACAGCTGAGGGCACACTGATTGGGAAGTACTGCCTTAGAGAGTAATATGGGGTAGGTGACCGCACCACTAAGGGCACACTTACAGGCCGTTTAGATGCCACTGTCAATTTTCACAGCAGGCAACTTAATGGTTAAAGGGGTACTCTGGAGGGAAAACATTTTTTTTTAAATCAACTGGCTCCAGAAAGTTATACAGATTTGTAAATTATTTTTATTAAAAAATCTTAACCCTTCCAATACTTATCAGCTACTGTATGTCTCACAGGAAGTTGTGTACTTCTTTCCAGTCTGACCTCAGTGCTCTCTGCTGACACCTCTGTCCGTATCAGGAACTGTCCAGAGCAGGAGCAAATCCCCATAGGGACAGAGGTGGCAGCAGAGAGCACTGTGGTCGGACTGGAAAGAACAACACTACTTCCTCTGGAGCATACAGCAGCTGATAAGTACTGGAAGGATTAAGATTTTTACATAGAAGTAATTTACAAATCTGTATTACTTTCTGCCACCAGCCGATTTGAAAACATTTTTTTCCCTATAGAGTACTTCTTAAAGGGATACTCCGCTGTTAGGATGTGAGATGTCTGATAGTGGGGGGCCCGCCGCTGGGGACCCCCGCGATCCCCCCTGCAGCAGCCCGATTCCTCAGCAGCCTGGAAGCTAAGTTTTCTCCAAGGCTGATGACGGGTGGTGCAGGGGACAGAGCATCGTGATGTCATGGCCTGCCACCTCAATACAAGTCTATGGCAAGTCTTCCATAGGCTTGCATAGAGGGGGGCGGATGTGACGCCAAGAGGGGGTGGGGCCGTGACCTCACAATGCTCCGTCCCCGGCACCACCCGTCATAAGCCTTGAAGAAAACTTAGCTTCCGGGCTGCTGAGGTATCGGGCTGCTGCAGGGGAGATTGCGGGGTCCTCAGCGGCAGGCCCCCCTCCATCAGACATCTTATCCTTTGGATAGGGGAAAAGATGTCTAACAGCGGAGTACCCCTTTAATATCCAGCAGTGAAGATTGCTCTGCTCCAGCTATTAGCAGCAGCCCTGATCTGGTAAAAACAGCCGACCAGGTATGGAGAGGGCTAGAGTCCCGGACCCTTTCCATATCCCCTTAACAGCCCCGTTTTATATCAGAGGTCATCAAGGGGTTAAAGGAGTATTCCAGGCCGCTCATCGCTTCCTGTAATGTTTTGTTCCAACAGGAAATGCCTGCTTAGCCAATCACTGGCTGCAGCAATGACCCGCCAGTGATTGGCTGGGTGGAGATTTTCATTAGTGAAAGCAGTGAGCACAAGGATCGGGAGCCATCAGAACATCAGCTGAGGGAGATCAGGACAGGTGAGTATGCTTTGTTTTTGTTTTATTTTTAAAGCAACCACACTGAATTATATTTTCTATGCAGGGATGTTTCTAAACATTTACACTCCATACCTGTGGAACTAAAAGCATCCAGACACTCCAATGGTTTCCTCTCTTCGGTCAGTACCGCAAGAGCGCAAAATATCAGCTGCCTGGAATAAAGCACAGACGTTCACTTATACCAGAAAACAAACACACATGCCGACATTGCTTCCTAGACATACACTGCATTCAGAAAGTCTTCAGACCCTTTCACTTTTTGCACTGAACTGAGGAAGAAGTTGTTCAGACTTCAAAACGTGTGGAAGTGTGTACTGAAGTATGTTTTACACGGTCTCTCTGTACTTTGCTCCATTCTGCTTTCCCTCAACCCTGACCAGCCTCCCTTGTCTCTATAGCATGATGCTGCCCCCACCATGATCACTGTAGGGATGGTATTGGGCGGGTGATGGGCAGTGCCTGGTTTCCCCCAGACATGATTCTGCCCCCACCATGATCACTGTAGGGATGGTATTGGGCAGGTGATGGGCAGTGCCTTGTTTTCCCCCAGACATGATGCTGCCCCCACCATGATCACTGTAGGGATGGTATTGGGCGGGTGATGGGCAGTGCCTGGTTTCCCCCAGACATGATTCTGCCCCCACCATGATCACTGTAGGGATGGTATTGGGCAGGTGATGGGCAGTGCCTGTTTCCTCCAGACATGATGCTGCCCCCACCATGATCACTGTAGGGATGGTATTGGGCAGGTGATGGGCAGTACCTGGTTTCCTCCAGACATGATGCTGCCCCCACCATGATCACTGTAGGGATGGTATTGGGCAGGTGATGGGCAGTGCTTGGTTTCCCCCCAGACATGATGCTGCCCCCACCATGATCACTGTAGGGATGGTATTGGGCAGGTGATGGGCAGTACCTGGTTTCCTCCAGACATGATGCTGCCCCCACCATGATCACTGTAGGGATGGTATTGGGCAGGTGATGGGCAGTGCCTGGTTTCCTCCAGACATGATGCTGCCCCCACCATTATAACTGTAGGGATGGTATTGGGCAGGTGATGGGCAGTGCCTGGTTTCCTCCAGACATGATGCTGCCCCCACCATGATCACTGTAGGGATGGTATTGGGCAGGTGATGAGCAATGCCTGGTGTCCTACAGATAACGCCAAGAACTGAGGCCAAAAAGTTCAACCTTAGTTTCATCAAACAAGAGAATCAAGTGCAAAATGATGTGGGAAAACTTGATTTTATTTTTATTTTATCACAAGGACACAACATAACAAAATGTGAAAAAGTGAAAGGGTTTTGAAACTTTCCAAATACATTGTATATATCTCAGTAATTTAAAGGAGTAATCCTATCTTCTAATGTTAAGGGAAGATAGGCCAGAACATTATAATACATGGAGATACAACATCTAGGACCACTCACGATAACAAAAGAGTTCCTTCTGGTTTATTCTCTGCACTTCAATGTTTCTGGCTTAAAGGAGTAGTCCAGTGGTGAACCCAGTGGTGAACAACTTATCCCCTATCCAGCGGTCGGACCCCCCGCGATCTCCTGTACGGAGCCCCGACAGCACGAAGCGGCGGCCGACACGCCCCCTCGGCAATCTCTGGCTCTGCCATAGAGATGTATTGAGGGGGCGTGTTGGCCGCCGCTTCGTGCGGAGGTCGACACCCGCTATCTGGCCGGAGAGCCTGGCCCCCGTACAGAGAGATCGCAGGGGGCCCCAGCGGTCGGACCCCCCGTGATCTCAAACTTATCCCCTATCCTTAGGATAGGGGATAAGTTTTTCACCACTGGACTACCCCTTTAACAAGCGCTCCTGCCCCTTGATTATGAGGATTGGGGGTCCCAGCAGTTGGACCCCCAAAGATCAGTAAGTGACGGCATATCCTTAAAATAAACCATCAAATACCAAAGTGGGAAACCTAACTCAATAACTCACTTTTGACAGCAGAGATCCCCAGAATCCCACAAATGTCGAGTCATTCAACAATCTTCTCACCTGTTCGTTTTCATTACAGGATTGAAAAAAGTACCAGATTTCTGTGGAGTCTGAAAGTTTGGAAGAACCTGAACCTCAGTGTTGGCCTCTTGTAAAACTTCTTGTGGTCTACCTGTGGAAATAATAAAATAACAGAAATTTAAGAACATTTTGAAAAACACTATTGAACAGAAGCAGCAGCATTATGGACAATATGGAACAGTACTAAGCAGTGTAAGCTGTGAAATAAGCCCTGGGGTGAGATCTAATACAGTAAACTTGTATACTCTCTTTGAGGTCTATTTTTTCTCTCTCCAATCCTTACCACGGCTATACCGCTCACTTATTTACTGTCTATTAGCGCCTTCCTACAATATAGTGCATTACTGTGATGCTCTTTACCTGTACCAGGACTAGCTGCTCTTTTGGACAAGAGGTGAGGGCGGCTCTATGTTGTATCTCCGGTGCACTGTGTACTGCACAAGACCCTAAAGAAGCTCCTGTCCTCAACGTATAAAGTGATTTATAGCTTCTAAACACAATTTCTGACATATATGTAAGGACAAGCTTTATCTGTATTAGTGATCTGGTCATTTTTCTTTAAAGAAGACCTGAGGCCAACCTCAAAACATTTTATTGCATTATCATTAAAGGGGTACTCCACCCCTAGACATGTTATCCCCCTATCCAAAGGATAGGGATAACATTTCTGATCGTGGGGGTCCGTCAGCTGGGACCCCCCGCGATCTCAGGGCCGGCGCTGCAGAGTTCTATTCATGGAAGCCATGATCCTGACATCACGCCACGCCCCCTCTATTCATGTCTATGGGAGGGGGTGTGACTGCTAGTATACAGCTATCACGCCTCCTACCATAGACATGAATGGAGGGGGCGTGGCATCTGTGCTCGCCAGTCATCCAGCACGAAGCAGAGTTTGTTCCGTGCACCCGATGACTGGGGTGCCGTGGCGGAGATTGTGGGGGGTCCGCAGATAGGGGATAACTTGTCTAGTGGTGGAGCACCCCTTTTAATAGCTCAGGGCCCCCTGATCACACACCTTCTTTATACAGTTTCTTTATACACTCTCCCAGTCCCGAGACATTTGGATTCATAGTTTGTCTGAGAATTCAGGAAATCCGTCAAATGGGGGTGTGAACTTATATTAAGTGACCAAAAATAATCAATTCTGGGGAGTGCTTTGCTTCCCTAGCCTGCAGAACAAGCACCATCAGGTTGGCACAAAGGCAGGTAGGAACCCTCCGTCCGTCGGTCATGCAGGCTGATCAGGAATCCGTGATCGCCCTGTGGTGGTCCCACTTAGCCCCCCAACCAATCGGCACCAGAATTTTACCTGTTTTAGGTCTCATGATTGAATATGATCGCAGGAGCTAAAGGGTTAATAGCCTATTTTCCAGACAGGGGTCGCCAGGTAAGGAGCTGGATCAAGTCCCACTGGACGTACCCATACTTCCAGAGGAGGGAAGGTGTTAACCCCTTACACGACGCAGGACTTATATTTACGTCCTGTGCCGGCTCCCGCGATATGAAGCGGGGTCGCGCTGCGACCCCGCATCACATCGCATCGGTCCCGGTGCTCATCAACGGCCGGGACTCGCCAACCGCGGCAATGTGCGGTATTAACCCTGACCGGTATTAAGCTGACCGCTGTTTCTAAAGTGAAAGTGAAACTATCCCGGCTAGTCAGTCGGGCTGTTCGGGACCACCGCGGTGAAATCGCGGTGTCCCGAACAGCTTACAGGACACCGGGAGGGCCCTTACCTGCCTCCTCGGTGTCCGATCGACAAATGACTGCTCCGTGCCTTAGATCCAGGCAGGAGCAGTCAAGCGATAACACTGATAACACTGATCACAGGTGTGTTAATACACGCCAGTGATCAGCATGAGAGATCAGTGTGTGCAGTGTTATAGGTCCCTATGGGATAATAATGATCAGTATAAGAGATCAGTGTGTGCAGTGTTATAGGTCCCTATGTGATAACAATGATCAGTATAAGAGATCAGTGTGTGCAGTGTTATAGGTCCCAATGGGATAACAATGATCAGTATAAGAGATCAGTGTGTGCAGTGTTATAGGTCCCTATGGGATAATAATGATCAGTATAAGAGATCAGTGTGTGTAGTGTTATAGGTCCCTATGGGATAACAATGATCAGTATAAGAGATCAGTGTGTGCAGTGTTATAGGTCCCTATGGGATAATAATGATCAGTATAAGAGATCAGTGTGTGCAGTGTTATAGGTCCCTATGGGAGCTATAACACTGCAAAAAAAAGTTACAAAAAGTGTTAATAAAGGTCATTTAACCCCTTCCCTAATAAAAGTTTGAATCACCCCCCTTTTCCCATAAAAAAAATAAAACAGTGTAAATAAAAAAAAAAATAAACATATGTGGTATCGCCGCGTGCGTAAATGTCCAAACTATAAAAATATATCGTTAATTAAAACGCACGGTCAATGGCGTACGCGCAAAAAAAATCCAAAGTCCAAAAAAGCGTATTTTTGGTCACTTTTTATACCATTAAAAATGAATAAAAAGTGATCAAAACAAAAATCATACCGATAAACACTTCAGATCACGGCGCAAAAAATGAGTCCTCATACCGCCCTGTACATGGAAAAATTAAAAAGTTATAGGGGTCAGAAGATGACATTTTTAAACGTATAAATTTTCCTGCATGTAGTTATGATTTTTTCCAGAAGTGCGACAAAATCAAACCTATATAAGTAGGGTATCATTTTAACCGTATGGACCTACAGAATAATAATAAGGTGTAATTTGTACCGAAATATGCACTGCGTAGAAACGGAAGTCCCCAAAAGTTACAAAATGGCGTTTTTTCTTCGATTTTGTTGCGCAATTATATTTTTTTCCGTTTCGCCATGAATTTTTGGGTAAAATGACTAATGCCACTGCAAAGTAGAATTGGTGACACAAAAAATAAGCCATAATATGGATTTTTAGGTGGAAAATTGAAAGGGTTATGATTTTTAAAAGGTAAGGAGGAAAAAACGAAAGTGCAAAAACTGAAAAACCCTTAAGGTGTTAAAGGGGTACTCCGGTGAAAAAAAATTTTTTTTTTTTTTTTAAATCAACTGGTGCCAGAAAGTTAAACAGATTTGTAAATTACTTCTATTAAAAAATCTTAATCCTTCCTGTACTTATTAGCTGCTGGAAACTTCAGTGGAAATTCTTTTCCGCTTGAAACACAGAGCTCTCTGCTGACATCATGAGCACAGTGCTCTCTGTTGAAATCTCTGTCCATTTTAGGAACTGTCCAAAGTAAAAGGAAAAATCCCCATAGCAAACATATGCTGTTCTGGACAGTTCCCAAAATGGACAGAGATGACAGCAGAGAGCACTGTGGTCATGATGTCAGCAGAGAGCTCTGTGTTTCAAAAAGAAAAGAATTTCCGCTGTAGTATTCAGCAGCTAATAAGTAGAGGAAGGATTAAGATTTTTTTTAATAGAAGCAATTTACAAATCTGTTTAACTTTCTGGCACCAGTTGATTTAAAAAAAAAATATACGTTTTTCACCGGAGTACCCCTTTAACTAAAGACTGGGATTTAATGTATTTAGTCCCACTATATATTTCTGTATAGTGGGACTAAATACATGAATTCCCATTGTTTAGAGGGGAAATACTGACTACAGGGTCTCTCCTGCTCCACATGACCAGTTGGAGGAATGCACAGTGAACAGCGAGATTATCGATTTCCAAAGAGCATCTTGCCCGGGTCAATTAGAATAGGACCATGCATGATACTCGTCAAGTGTCAGAAGGTCGCTGCCGCTATATGACCACCCAATGTGCAGTTGCTGCTTCCTACACTCAATGGCAGAACAGATGGGAGAAGATCCCTGGACACTCCCTATAACTGTACCCTTTATACTGACAAATACTAAAGATGCTTCTACTGTCTTGTCTATCTTCAGGGAGGAGGAGGCTGAGCTCCTGTTGTCTTCTCTATCTTCAGGGAGGAGGAGGCTGAGCTCCTGTTGTCTTCTCTATCTGTCACCTATCACAGTGATGCTGTACAGATCACTTTTCAGCAGCCTCCGCCTTATCCTCACAGACACAACAAGAAGTCTAACCTTAGTTTTAGGCCCTAGTGGTGAGAATAGGAACTGCAATATTTCCTAATAAGGTTATAAATTGATCACCTCATCGTGTTATTGACGGTATAGATCCGCGGTCAGAGTTACCTACCATACGATGAGGTTGCTTTGGTTTCCCCTTTCTCGACATGTCTCTTTATGTGTCTTATCATTTCTGTTCTTCTTCGGGCCACTGCTTCAGAGCAGATAATACAATGGTAATGAGCGCTCATCTTACCCGGCATCTGAAAGAACATCAGGAACCTAAAATGTCAAATCATGGCACGCAATATTGGCATAAAGTAAGCCTACTATTAAATGGACTAAACGTAAAGGGGTACTCCGGTAGAATACTTTTTAAAATGTATTTATTTATTTATTTTTAATCAACTGGTGCCAGAAAGTTAAACAGATTTGTAAATTACTTCTATTAAAAAATCTTAATTCTTCCAGTACTTATCAGCTGCTGAATACTACAGAGGAAATTATTTTCTTTTTAAAACACAGTGCTCTCTGCTGACATCAGGAGCACAGTGCTCTCTGCTGACATCTCTGTCCATTTTAAGAACTGTCCAGAGTAGGAGAAAATCCCCATAGCAAACATATGCTGCTCTGGACAGTTCCTACAATAGACAGAGATGTCAGCAGAGAGCACTGTACTCGTGATGTCAGCAGAGAGCTCTGTGTTCCAAAAAGAAAATAATTTCCTATGTAGTATTCAGCAGCTAATAAGTACTGGAAGGATTAAGATTTTTTAATAGAAGTAATTTACTAATCTATTTAACTTTCTGGCACCAGTTAATTTAAAATAAATAAATTAATTAATTAATTAAAAAAGTTTTCCACCGGAGTACCCCTTTAAGACTAGACAGCCTAGAGATGCGCCAAATTTATTTCAAATAGCCTGAGCCACTGTGATAAATCTGGTCCAAGTTTACACTATCTAAAAATTAGACAAGGTTAGTAAATCTGCTTTAAAGGGGTACTCCACTGCTCAGCGTTTGTAAAAAACTGTTCCGAACGCTGGAGGCGGTAGCTTGTGATGTCATAGCCCCGCCCCCTCATGACATGCCCCGCCCCCTCAATGCAAGTCTATAGGAGGGGGCGTGACGGCCGTCACGCCCCTTCCCATGGACTTGCATTGAGGGGGCGGGGTGTGACGTCACAAGGGGGCGGGGCGATGACGTCACGATCTCCGGGCTCCAGTGTTTGGAACAGTTTGTTCTAAACGCTGAGCAGCGGAGTATCCCTTTAAGGGGTACCCTGCCCCATGACATCTTATCCCCTATTTAAAAGATAGGGCATAAGATGTCTGATCGTGGGGGGTCTGGTCGCTGGGACCACCGCAATCTCTGGGCCGCAACAAGATCAGTGTCTGTAGTAGAGGTATATATAGCCTGTGCTTAGTGTCGCCTCTTAGTGGCAGCAGAATATACCCCCAATGACACAAACAAGAAAAAAAAAATATTGTTTTCATTTTACAGCGCACCCGAGTGTCCGTGGCCCAGGGTCCGCTAAGACTGCAATGTCAGTCTCTTCTGAGGATCCACACACTTCAATGAAGTACCAAGCCCCCTCTACCGACCAGCATGTCTGCAATAAGGAGTATGGAGTGGCATCTGAGGACGTGCACTACCAGTCCATACAGAAACTGGCCAGATAATAAAATATAATCATAAAATGATCAATGTTGGATAGAATATGAGCATCAAGGCTCCTATGTGGTTAGAGCACAAACATCCAAAACTGCCCGTACTATGGACCTTACTTCCGGTTTTGCAAACTACAAAATAAAGCCTTTTAACCTCACATGATTTACCTCATTTTCATTTTGCGCCGTATTTTGTACGCAGGGTAAACAACAGATGCACATTCGGTAGCCTGAAGAGAAAATAAAAAGCAGTAGTTTTTTTGTCTTTTTTTTTTTAATTATTATTATTATTATTATTATTATTATTATTATTATTAAAGGGACACAGACAAGGTCAGCACTGCTCCCTGCCTGTCAATCAGACAGGAGCCAGCACTGTGCTCATAGCACAGCAGGGCATACTCCTGACTCTGCCTTACTGCATGCCCTCATTCATTTTACTATCTGAGCTCTGATCTTTCTTCTCTCTGCGCATGCAGTTGTAAACAGAGAGAAGATTGAGAGCTGCCAGCTCAGCTTGTCTGTGTCCTGGCTGCAGTCTGAGATTTAGGACGCCAGCATAAGTCTGAAATCTTTAAAAAATAAAATAAAAAAGGCTTGCAGCCAGAACTGGTAGGGAGACCTCTAGTGGTCAAATTAAATAGAGATAATTATTTTTGAATAACATGCAATTGGAAAGTTATTCAGCATATATTAATCTAGAATATATCAAAAGTTTTTTTGATGAAAGGTACCCTTTAATGTTAAAGTTTAACTGATCCCTTATCCACAGGATGGGGGATAAGTGTCTGATTACATCTGACAACTGGGACCCCCGCGATCTCCTATACGGGGCACTGCTACTAACCCATCCTTGGAATGCTTTGGCCCTCACCCTTGAAGACAAGCCCAAGTGAAGGCCCACTCAGCCAATCACAGGGGGCTGTGGCGAGTGTGGTGGGGACAGGTAAGTAGCCAGGCCCAGTATGTGAGATTGCAGGGTGGTTCCAGGGGGTCAGACCCTGAGAGATTTTATACTTACCACTAGAGATGAGCGAACTTACAGTAAATTCGATTCGTCATGAACTTCTCGGCTCGGCAGTTGATGACTTTTCCTGCATAAATTAGTTCAGCTTTCAGGTGCTCCAGTGAGCTGGAAAAGGTGGATACAGTCCTAGGAGACTCTTCCCTAGGAATGTATCCACCTTTTCCAGCCCACGGGAGCACCTGAAGGCTGAACTAATTTACGCAGGATAAGTCATCAACTGCCGAGCCGAGAAGTTCGTGACGAATCGAATTTACTGTAAGTTCGCTCATCTCTACTTACCACCTATCCTGTGGATAGGGCAGTGTTTTCCAACCATGGTGCCTCCAGCTGTTGCAAAACTACAACTTTCAGCATACCCGGACAGCCAAAGGCTGTCCGGGCATGCTGAAAGTTGTAGTTTTGCAACAGCTGGAGGCACCCTGGTTGGGAAACACTGTGATAGGGTATTAGTTCAGCTTCTCCGCGTACCCCTTTAAAACAAATGCCGTAACATGTAGGATCACACCACAAATACAGACAGATCTGCAATGGAAGCAAAATACAAAAAAACTAACAAAAAACATCCACACCTTCAAATTCAACAGAGACTTTCCAGTGAAGGTTCTGCAGGTGCCTAAGAAGCTTATTTATGTGACATGGCCTAAACCTGTGCTCGGGACACAAGGGACAAGGTTTCCTCAGACCTACGTAAAAGAGGAACACAGAAGAAAATAAACAATAAAACATCTGGTGAATTTTTTTACATTGGATATACAATTGAAGGGGTTATCCAGGATTAGAAATAACATAGCGCCACTACTTTGTGTGTCGTATGGCAGCTCAGTAACATAGCAGTGAATGGAGCAGAGTTGTAATACCACACACAACCTGGAGGACAGGTGTGGCGCTGTTTTTAGAAGAAAGCAGTCATGTTTTTCTAATCCTGGATTAGCCCCTTTTGGTTGTTCCATTGGGAACCATACATTTTACCCAGCAGCCGTTTCCGCAGGGTAAACAACCAGGTGATCGGGTTCTAGGAGCCGGAACTTACAGTAATCACCTGACCTTCATGACAACGGCAAGATTCTAAAAAAAATATACATAAACTTACCATCACTTTGTTCAGCTAAAGCTTCTAGGTGAGAAAGTTCTTTCTGGATAGATATATGCTTTCCTGAAATGGAACACAAGTGCAGTCAAATGTAAGGGATCTTTTAAAGGGGTTGACCAGGAAAAAAGAAAACCAGAGCCAATTTTTTTCCAAATATAGTGCCATCTTTGTCACCAGGTTGTGTGCGGTATTACAAATTTATTTACTTATTTACTTAAAGGACAACTGCAGCCATAACAACTTATGCCCTATCCACAGGATAGGGGATAAATGTTTGATCGCGGGGGGTCCGAGTGCTGGGACCCCCCCCCCGCGATCTCCCAAACGGGCCCGGCATTGCCGCTCTGTGTGAGCGGCTAATGCACGTAGCATTGACCTTACTGAGGTTGACGGTACGCCCACTCCCCATACAGCTCTATGGGATAGGCGGGGATGCACGAACACTGCCTCCCCGCCTCTCCCATAGAACTACATGGAGGAGGCGTGTTGGCCGCGGCGTCATGCTGCGGCCGACACGCTTCCTGCACGGGAGAGCTGCGGCCCGGTGCAGGATAACGCGGGTGGGGGGGGGGGGCATGGTCCAAGCATTCGGACCCCCCGCGATCAAACACTTATCCCCTACCCTGTGGATAGGGGATAAGTTGTTATGGCTACATATTTCCTTTAATGGAACTGAGCTGCAATACCACAGACAACCTGAGGACAGGAGTGGCGCTGGTTTGGGGAAAAAATACCTCTGGTTTTCGATTCCTGGACAAGGGGTACGCCAGTGAAATAAAACATATCCCCTATCCACAGAAAAGGGGATACGTTTCTGATCGTGGAAGGGTCCGATCGCTGGATCCCCTATACGGGTCCCTGCTCAGCCGATGATTTTCCAAGCAGCCATCACTGAAACTGGTGAGTAGGTGGCCCCTGACAGGAATTTGCAGGGGCTCTTTTGTTTCCTTGGAGTTCCCCCTTAGATTATTTATATATATATATATATATATATATATATATATACTTATTTTTACTTTTTTAAATTATAATTTCACGTCCATATAAGAGCCGCAAGTCCCCGCCTCACCTTAACAATTTTAAGGTTGGGGCATCAGGCCAGAAAATGGGCCTGAAATACGAATGTCCACATACATCTGTATTAGACCAGTGTGAACTCAGTCTTACAATAAGAGTGCATCTATGTATCTGTATTTACCCTGCACCTTCTAGAGCGAATGCGAGGGTCACAATCACATTTGACAAACCTGTGCTCTCTAGATCCAGGGAAACTTTCCCACCATCCTCTGCATTACGTTCTTTGCTGCATGGTTCTTCAATTTGCAAAGGTTCTTCTAAAATCCAAAAGAAAGACACCATGAGATCCAGTAAAAGAGCTGGCATTAGGATCTGTAGAAACCAAAGAGCGCAGAAAAAGCCGGGTTCACAGCACAATCCACCAATCTGAGGCAAGAAGTATGGGAGTCAAAACTTCAATTTGCCAATCATAACGCATTTCGAGGCATCCAAGCCTCTTCATCAGATATGCAGGCAAGATGCAAAACTTTTATTTGCCAATTATAACGTGTTTCGAGGCGTCCAAGCCTCTTCATCAGATGTGCAGGCAAGATGCCTGCACATCTGATGAAGAGGCTTGGACACCTCGAAACACGCTATGATTGGCAAATTAAAGTTTTGAATCCCATACTTCTTGCCTCCGACTGGTGGATTGCGCTATGAACCCAGATTTTTCTGCACTCTTTGATTTCTACAGTCTCTGCTCGGCAGGTTGTTCCAAAAGTTGCACCACCATCTTTATTGCCTACATTGCAGTTGTGTCTATAACACAACTGACCCAGGTGAGCACACTGTGGGAACCCTTCCGGGGACCTACAGCCTTTGCAAGTTTCCAATCTTGTTTCAGACATTATTGTCCTATGAGGAGCTCTGCCATATTTTTTCTTTTAGGCATTAGGATCTGTCAGCCTAGAGTAGTGTTTACCAGCCAGGGTGCCTCCTGCTGTTGCAAAACCATAACTCCCAGCATGCCCAGACAACCCTCAGCTCTATTCCTGTTGTTCTATTAGTGGCACTGTGCTGCCTTTTTGCCGAATGGTTGTGACAGATCTACCGATGTTGGTCTCTCAACTTAAGATCTTTTTAGGGGTGGACAGGTTGGATGCAGAACGTCACCGTGACTCTGGCACTAAACGTTTTTTTCAGAAGTGGAAATCCTTCATTGTGACTCACTTCGACTCTTGGGGGATTGCAGAAATTGGAGGTGGTATTCGGTTGACCATGTGGTATAGTACAGAGGCTTTTCGAGGTTCTCTCGTAGCGCTTTGCTTACCTGATAATTAAACTGATTCATCAATCTCGCCCTTATATTAACTCACTATAGAGAATCCCCTGAGAGTAGGAGGAGGGGATATGGTGCGGTGCATGGCCCTCGTTTCGAGGGGTGTGCTCCGTTCACTTGTGTGGGGGTGGGAACACAGTTTAGTATGTCGCTGGGGGAGGGTATGCTTCCTTTTGTTGTCTTTTTTGTATGGACAGCTCAGGAACCTTCATGTTCGATAGAATGAATGTATTGTACACCACTGGTATATT
Source organism: Hyla sarda (assembly GCF_029499605.1). NCBI lineage: Eukaryota > Metazoa > Chordata > Amphibia > Anura > Hylidae > Hyla > Hyla sarda. The sequence continues at coordinate 10,153,382 of NC_079200.1, read as the reverse complement.
CCCTTACCTTACCCTTGACTCTTATTGTTTATGATGCTAGATTTTGTTTGAAAATATTTAATAGAAATATATTTAAAAAAATAAAAAAATTAAATACATAATTGCACTGCTCCGACGGGAGCGCAGCATAGATAAGGTAAGGGTGGAAGTCGGCGCCCAGCAGGCATCAGTGACATGGGCCTGCTGGGGAAGTCGGCTTACTGCTCGGCCTTAGTGAGCTGCTTTAGAGATGGCAATATGTCATTTTAGAAGGCAGGGAGGGAGTTAGGGATAGATGAGCAATAGGTAGGGACAGAAAAAAAAAAAAAAAAGATGGTGGGAGCTACTGAGCTGCAGTAACCCAGCATGGCCACTACATAATATATGGCGCTGTCTGCTCCCGACATCGCAGTGTATGTGGGCGCATCGCCTCTAGCAAACAGCTGCTCAGTGTGGAGTCGGGTGTAGACACCCCCTACTATCTGATACTGATGGCCTGAGGATACGCCGGCCACCCAATTTGTCTTCCTATCCGTTGAAATTCCCACTTTTTATCCAATCGTTGTGCATGTTAACTAGCGATGGAACTGTGTTTCTATGAGCAACTTAGATAAGCCGTATGCTCCCCATCTTCAATATCCTGTACAGCTCCGTGCACCGATGTCACATGAGATTAAAATGACTTGTGTGCATAAAGGATTTACAATACAAACAATATCTCTAGTCTGTTAGGCTGAATGTGAAAAATGTATGAGAAAAAAAAACAAAAAACATTTTGCCTATAGAGGGGAAGTGGCACTACAGAAAACCAGTGAAAATTGTGTTTATTCATCCATGCAGCTTTCTGCCTTCACTAAATGCCATATATTGGGTTATAGTGCGGGCGAACAGCTTTAAATGGAGGGGTCACTTACATGAATCACGTGAGTAGTTGCATAGTTATGGCTTCTTAAAGGGGTACTCCGGCTCCAAGTCATCTTATGTCCAAAGGAATATGCCTGATCGCGGGGGTCCCGCCGTTGGGGACCTCCGTGATCTTCCACGCAGCACCCCGTTAGAATCAGCCCCCGAAGCGTGCTCGCTCCGGGTCTGATTTCTGGCGATCACGAGGATGGAGCATAGTGATGTCACGGCTCCGCCCCCGTGTGCCGTCACGCTCCGCCCCCTCAATGCAAGCCTATGGGAGGGGGCGTGACAGCTGTCAGGAGTACACCTTTAATCTTCAGCTGCATTGCACAGCTCTGAGCAATGGATGCGGGAAGCCTGCTCACCCAGCTCTCCTGCCTCCTCCATATTCTCGGTCCGTCCTGCCCCCTACATTGATATGCTCAGAAATGCTGGGGGTGATTGCTTTCTGGCATGGACGGAGAATATGGAGGAGGCAGGGGAGTTGGATGAGCTGGCTCTATGCCTCCATTGTACAATGCAGCTGAAGATAAAGAAGGCATAACTCTGAACAAACTGTTCCGAACGCTGGAGCGGGGAGATTGTGAGTGTCATAGCCCCGCCCCTCATACATCACGCCCCGCCCCCTCAATGCAAGTCTATGGGAGGGGGCGTGACGGCTGTCACGCCCCCTCCCATAGACTTGCATTGAGGGGGTGGGACGTGACATCATTAGTGGGCGTGGCTATGGTGTCACAAGCTCCTGACGCCAGCTCCAGCATCCGTTCCCAACGCTGAGCAGCGGAGTGCCCCTTTAGGCTTCTTGGGGGCTGAGCATCCCCCAGACTAGGAGTCTCTGCACTGTGCCATTCTTCTCCTGCATTGGAGTAAGTGAACATACAGTTTTGCCAAATCTAGCGAAGCGGGCATCAGTTTGTTTAGACTTGAAAAAGTTGTTCTGGCTTTTAGAAGGAATCGTAGCACTTTTTTTTTATTTTTTTTGGTTAAAGCCTAAACAATTGACGTCCGCTTTATTGGATTTGGCCAATCCTACTCTAGATTCGCTAACTTGTAATTCTTACCTCTTACATCGTCCTCACACGAGGTCTCGGCAGCTGGTAACTCTGCTCCGTTTGATGGATCACCTTAAATAAAAATAAAAATTTAATTAAATAAAACTGACCGACTTGAGGCAATAGGAACTCCCCTTACTTTAAGGTCTGGCGCATTTCATTTAGTATTAGGCTGCATTCACACCACATTTTTGCAATACAGTTCCCGTATATGTTTTCAATGTGTAAACCGTACGGAACCGTATTGAAAACCATATGCATTGACTCTCCATTGAAAACCGTACGCCAAACGATGCATCCGGTTGTGTCCGTTTTGCATCTTGTACGGTTTTGTCCGTTTTCTTCCTGTACCTAAAACCACAGCCTACCACGCTTTTTGGTCTGGGTGAAAAACCGTATGGAAACCGTATATGTTTTTTATAAAACATGGGAGTCGATGGGAACCGTATAATTTTTTTTTTTTTTTAAACATGGGAGTCGATGGGAACCGTACAGAGCCTTATGTGTGTATGGTTCCATCCGGTTTTCACCATAAGTTTTTTCTTGGAATTTCAATCAAACAAGTGAAACTTTATTCATAATGAAATGAAAAGTTAAACATGTATACGTTTTTTTTTTTCTTAAAAAACGGATGCAACTGGACATCATTTTTCAAACCGTATACAGGTTAAAATCTGTACACATTTTGATGCAGTTTAGTCAGGTTTAGAGGAATCCGTTTTTCCATCAAAAACCTGATACGGGAACTGTAATGCAAAAACATGGTGTGAACCCAGCCTTAAAGGGGTTGTCCAACAAAAATTATTTAACCTCTTCAGGACCCATGACGTATGCATACGTCATCACACCCTGGGTCTTAAGGACCCATGACGTATGCATACGTCATGGCGTTTTCCGGTCTCTGCCGCTCGCCGGGCAGAGATCGGAACCGGATGCCTGCTGAAATCCTTCAGCAGGCATCCAGGGCAAACGCCGAGGGGGGCCATGTAGGCCCCCCATGTCGGCGATCGCCGCAAATCGCAAGGAAATCGCCCTTGCGATCTGCGGCGATACCGGGCTGATCGGGTCTCTGGGACCCGACCACCCGGTAATTTCGCATGATCCCGGCTGTCACAGACAGCCAGGACCATGCTAACGTATAGGAGCGAGGTGGCACGTCTGCCACCTCCTCCTATACCCTGCGATCTGTCGGTTAGTTAACCGACCAATCGCAGGAGGGGGGGCGGTTACTTCCGCCCGGCCCCTGAAAGTCCGGAGAGGACGGGAGGAAGACCGGAGGACGCGGCGGGGGACGGGGAAGTGCTGGGGACCGGCCCCGGTACTTACCTCGTCCCTGAAGATCCGGATCCCGGCGAGGAAGATGGCGGCGGCGACAGGTGAGTAGATCTTCAGCCGCGGTCGGGCCCTTTATAGCAATGCACGTCGCCGTAAAGCGACATGCATTGCTGTAATAGGACCCTGTAAACTACAACTCCCAGCATGCCCAGACAGCCCTTGGCGTCTGGGCATGCTGGGAGTTGCAGTTTTGCAACATCTGGAGGTCCACAGTTTGGAGACCACTGTGCCCTTCCAGATGTTGCAAAACTACACATTCTCAGCATGCCCTTACTGTCCAGGCATGCTGGGAGTTGTAGTTCTGTAACATCTGGCCCTTCAGATGTTGCAGAACTACAGCTCCCAGCATGCCTGGACAGTTTTGGCATACTGGGAGTTGTAGTTTTGCAACATCTGGAAGGGCACAGATTGGGAACCACTGTATTAGTGGTCTGCAAACTGTAGTCCTCCAGATGTTACAAAATTACAACTCCCAGCATGCTGGAAGTTGTAGTTCGGCAACATCTGGCTCTAAAGATGTTGCCGAACTACTACTCCCAGCATGCCTGAGAATGTTTGGGAGTTGTGGTTTTGCAACAGCTGGAGGCACACTGGTTGGGAAACATTGTTTCCTAACTCAGTGTTTCCCAACCCGTGTGCCTCCAGCTGTTGCAAAACCACAACTCCCAAACATTCTCAGGCATGCTGGGAGTAGTAGTTTTGCAACAGCTGGAGGTCCCCCCCCTGTGAATGTACAGGGTACATTCACATGGGCAGGGGGCTTACAGTGAGTATCGGGCTGCAAGTTTGCGATGCAGCAAATTTTGCGCGGCAGCTCAAACTCGCTGTAACCCCCCGCCCATGTGACTGTACCCTAAAAACACTACACTACACTACCACAAAATAAAATAAAATGTAAAAAACACTACATATACACATACCCCTACACAGCCCCCCTCCCCTCCCCAATAAAAATGAAAAACGCCTGGTGCGCCACGGTTTCCAAAATGGAGCCTCCAGCTGTTGCAAAACAATAACTCCCAGTATTGCCAGACAGCCGTTGACTGTCTAGGCATGCTGGGAGTTTTGCAACAGCTGGAGGCACCCTGTTTGGGAATCACTGGCGTAGAATACCCCTATGTCCACCCCTATGCAAATCCCTAATTCAGGCCTCAAATGCGCATGGCGCTCTCTCACTTTGGAGCCCTGTCGTATTTCAAGGCAACAGTTTAGGGTCACATATGGGGTATCGCCGTACTCGGGAGAAATTGACTAACAAATCTTGGGGGTCTTTTTCTCCTTTCACCCCTTATGAAAAGGTGAAGTTGGGGTCTACACCAGCATGTTAGTGTAAAAAAATAAACTTTTTACACTAACATGCTGGTGTTGCCCTATACTTTTCATTTTGACAAGAGGTAAAGGGGAAAAAAGCCCCCCAAAATTTGTAATGCAATTTCTCCCGACTACGGAGATACCCCATATGTAGGCGTAAAGTGTTCTGGGGGCGCACAACAAGGCCCAGAAGGGAGAGTGCGCCATGTACATTTGAGGTGATTTGCACAGGGGTGGCTGATTGTTACAGCGGTTTTGACAAACGCAAAAAAAACAAAACCCCACATGTGACCCCATTTCGGAAACTACACCCCTCACGGAATGTAATGAGGGGTGCAGTGAGAATTTACACCCCACAGGTGTCTGACAGATCTTTGGAAGAGTGGGCTGTGCAAATTAAAAATGTTGTACAGCCCACTGTTCCAAAGATATGACAGACACCAGTGGGGGGTAAATGCTCACTTTACGCCTTCTTACGTTCCTCAAGGGGTCTAGTTTCCAAAATGGTATGCCATGTGGGGGTTATTTTGCTGTCCTGGCACCATATGGGCTTCCTAAATGCGACATGCCCCCCGAGCAAAATTTGCTCTCAAAAAGCCAAATATGACTCCTTCTCTTCTGAGCATTGTAGTTCACCCGTAGTACACCTCAGGTCAACTTATGGGGTACCCTCATACTCAGAAGAGATGGGGTTACAATGTTTGGGGGGTATTTTCTGCTATTAACCCTTGCAAAAATGTGAAATTTGGGGGGAAACACACATTTTAGTGAAATTTTATTTTTATTTTTTTACATATGCAAAAGTCGTGAAACTCCTGTGGGGTATTAAGGCTCACTTTATTCCTTGTTACTTTCCTCAAGGGGTCTAGTTTCCAAAATGGTATGCCATGTGGGGGATTTTTGCTGTTCTGGCACCATAGGGGCTTCCTAAATGCAACATGCCCCCCAAAAACCATTTTAAAAAAACGTACTCTCCAAAATCCCCTTGTCGCTCCTTCGCTTCTGAGCCCTCTACTGCACCCGCCGAACACTTTACATAGACATATGAGGTATGTGCTTACTCGAGAGAAATTGGGCTACAAATATAAGTATACATTTTCTCCTTTTACCCCTTGTAAAAATTCAAAAATTGGGTCTACAAGAACTTGCGAGTGTAAAAAATGGAGATTGTGAATTTTCTCCTTCACTTTGCTGCTATTCCTGTGAAACACCTAAAGGGTTAAAACGCGGACTGAATGTCATTTTGAATACTTTGGGGGGTGCAGTTTTTATAATGGGGTCATTTGTGGGGTATTTCTAATATGAAGACCCTTCAAATCCACTTCAAACCTGAACTGGTCCATGAAAAATTGTGAGTTTGGAAATTTTGTGAAAAATTGGAAAATTGCTGCTGAACTTTGAAGCCTCTGGTGTCTTCCAAAAGTAAAAACATCTCAACTTTATGATGCAAACATAAAGTAGACATATTGTATATGTGAATAAAAAAAAAAAATTATTTGGAATATCCATTTTCCTTACAAGCAGAGAGCTTCAAAGTTAGAAAAATGCTAATTTTTCAAATTTTTCATAAAATTTTGGGATTTTTCACCAAGAAAGGATGCAAGATACCACAAAATTTTACCACTGTGTTAAAGTAGAATATGTCACGAAAAAACAATCTCGGAATCAGAATGATAACTAAAAGCATTCCAGAGTTATTAATGTTTACAGTGACAGTGGTCAGATGTGCAAAAAATGGCCGGGTCCTGAGGTGTAAAATGGCTGGGTCCTTAAGGGGTTAAAGGGTTACGATTTTTTCAATTGTAAAAAGTGCAAAAACTGAAAAATGCTCGGTTCTTAAGGGGTTAAATATATATATCGACTTTTTCACACCACAATTGCATCATTTAAATTCTGAATGCTATACACAATTGGTCTCCAACCCGCGGCTCTTCAGCTATTGCAAAACTACAACTCCCAGCATGCCCGGACAGCCTTTGGCTGTCCGGGCATGCTGGGAGTTGTAGTTTTGCAACAACTGTAAAGAATTTTTGACTTTTTTTTTTAGGAGAAATGTTCAAGACTATAACCCCGTAAGAACAATTAATTATATAAGAAATAACAGAGGCCTGCAGCCTATCTCACCATCACTATCCTCTATCGCTATTACCGCCGCCATGTCTAATTCTTCTGAGTTTTCTTCCATTATTTATAAGGACAGGAGCTTCCTCGGGATTAGGATTATCCGTCTACAGTGCGAGCCTCACCGTGTACGTCTGCCTGGGTTATAACAAAGAAAGAAACAAGAGTTATAGAAGAAGAAATATACACCTGTATGGCAACTACCACAACCGCATCCACGTCATACTGCTAAACCAAACAGGTCAGGGACATCAAAAGTTTAGATTAGTCGAGGTCCAGGTGCTGAGACCCCCACTGATCGCTAAGCATTTCTCTGATATTATAAAAAGTCTATGGAGCCCGTCCCACGCAGCAAATTGATTAAGAGGGTACTCTGCTCCTAGACATGTTATCCCCTATCCAAAGGATAGGGGATAAGATGTCTGATCGCAGGGGGTCAAGCTGGGGACCCCAGAGATCTCGGCTGAGGCACCCCAGACATCCGATTAACTTTGCTCCGTGTCGGATGACTGGTGGAGGCTCGTGACGTCACGGTTGGTCATGATGTCAATGCCACGCCCCCCTGAATGCAAATCTATGGGAGGGGCCGTGACAGACGTCACGCCCCCTCCTATAGACTTGCATTGAGGGGGTGTGGCCATTACATCACGAGCAGGACGTGGCTGTGATGTCACGAGCCTCCGGCGCTGCACCCAGCGCTCTAAATGAATGCCGGGTGCAGAAGGGAGATCACGGTGGTCCCTAGCGGCGGGACCCCCTGATCAGACATCTTATCCCCTATCCTTTGAATAGGGCATAAGATGTCTAGACGCGGAGTACCCCTTTAAGGCTAGGTTTAAAGGGGTATTCTAGGGAAAAAAATATTTTTATAGATCAACTGGCTCCTGAAAGTTAAACAGATTTGTAAATTACTTCTATAAAAAAAAAAATCTTAATCCTTCCAATAATTATCAGCTGCTGAAGTTGAGTTGTTCTTTTCTGTCTGGCAACAGTGCTCTCTGCTGGCATCTCTGCTTGTCTCGGGAACTGCACAGAGTAGAAGAGGTTTGCTATGGGGATTTGCTTCCACTCTGGACAGTTCCCAAGACAGGTGTCATCAGAGAGTACTTAGACAGAAAAGAACAACTCAACTTCAGCAGCTGATAAGTACTGAAAGGATTAATATTTTTTTTTAATAGCAGTTATTTACAAATCTGGAGCCAGTTGAGATAGATATATATATATACACACATATAAAAAAAATTCCTGGATAACCCCTTTAAACTATGGGGAATAGTGTTTTGAAATTCCACTCAGAAATTCCTATGCAGCAGAATCCTATTGCTGTCAATGGGATTTTGCTGCACAGTGCACACTACGGAATTTCAGCGGCAGATATTTGGTTTACGGCAGTGTTTCTCTAGTGCGGTCATCGAGTCCCCCCCCCCCCCCCCCCCCCCAGGAGGTCATGTTTTCAGGATTTCCTTCGTCTTTCACAGGTGATATAGATGCGGTGATGCCGGATTCACTGACCAGAATCATCTGTGAAAGACTAAGGAAACCCAGAAAACATGACCTGTTGGGGGGACTCGAGGACCGCGCTTAAGAAACACTGGTCTACGGGGAGGGCAGTGTTTGCGCAGTCTTAGTGCCACTGTATTTAGTCAGTGCCAGGCCCAATCAGAATCTCTGGGAGGAATTTTTTTGACCACAGATTCCATAGTGTGAACCTATGCAAACACTTTAAGAAACTAAAAGAAGAACTCCGGCCAAAACTAACTTATCCTTTATCCACCGGATAGGAGATAAATGGCTGATCGGAGGGGGGAGAGAAGTATTACCGGAAATGCTTGAGTGCTGTACTTGGGTCTTTTCAGCGCTCCCATAGAATTGAATGAAGCGCGTGCCGTCTGCAGCACGCGCTCCGCACCGAGAGCCGGGTCCTGTCCTGGAAATCATGGGGGGTCCCAGTGGTCGGACCCCCCACTATCAGCTACTTATCCCCTATCACAGTGTTTCCCAACCGGGCAAAACTACCATTCCCAGAATTCCTGGACAGCCAAAGACACGCCCCCTCCCATAGACTTGCATTGAGGGGGCGGGCGTGACATCATGAGGGGGTGGGGCTATTACGTCACGAGCTCCCAGCATATTGCAAAATCGTGGTGTGAACCCAGCCTTAGTGGTGCAGGACCTTCTATCTGGAGTGAGACAGGACCTGATGATGTCATCTGTGGCAGGTCCTGCACCACTACAGATAGAAGGTCCTGCACCACTACAGATAGAAGGTCCTGCACCACTACAGAGAACAGCGTGAACAATAAAGAGGCCTCAGGAGAGGTCAGAGGGAGTTTATTATTTATCATGGCCAACCGCTTCCTCCCCTGCCCATTGATAAACTACAACTCCCATCATGCCCCACCACTTCCTCCCTGACTGTTACCAAACTACAACTCCCATAATGCCCAACCGCTTCCTCCCTGACTGTTACCAAACTACAACTCCCATCATGCCCAACCGCTTCCTCCCTGACTTACCAAACTACAACTCCCATCATGCCCAACCGCTTCCTCCCTGACTGTTACCAAACTACAACTCCCATAATGCCCAACCGCTTCCTCCCTGACTGTTACCAAACTACAACTCCCATAATGCCCAACCGCTTCCTCCCTGACTGTTACCAAACTACAACTCCCATAATGCCCCACCGCTTCCTCCCTGACTGTTACCAAACTACAACTCCCATCATGCCCCACCGCTTCCTCCCTGACTGTTACCAAACTACAACTCCCATCATGCCCAACCGCTTCCTCCCCTGCCCATTGCTAAACTACAACTCCCATCATGCCCAACCGCTACCTCCCCTGCCCATTGATAAACTACAACTCCCATCATTCCCGACAGCTTTCTGCTATAAATGTCATGTTCTGTATAGTATACAACCCCATATATACACACACACACGTATATAAACCGCTATGGCCGGGTTCACACCACATTTTTGCAATACAGATCCTGTATACACTTTCAATGTGAAAACCGTACGGCACCTTATTGAAAACCGTACGCCAAAAGATGCATCAGGTTGTGTCCGTTTTGCCTCCTGTACGTTTTTGTCCGTTTTTTTTCCCGTACCCAAAACCGTAGCCTACCACAATTTTTGGTCCTTGTGAAAAACCGTATTGAAACGTATACATTTTTTCTTAAAAAATTGATGCAACCGGACATCATTTTTCAAACCGTATACGGATAAAAATTTGTGCACACGTTTTGATACAGTTTAGTCAGGTTTTGAGGAATCCTTTTTATCAAAAACCTGATACGGGAACTGTATTGAAAAAACGTGGTGTGAACCCAGCCTGTCCCTGTGTATATATATATATAATCTATATGTGACTGAAAGCTCTATACAAACACCACAGAGACGTTTCCATGGCAAACCTGTCACAGAAGCTTCCGGTATAAGCGCTCCCCGTCCTCTCGGTCTCTCTATGCGGCTTCTACCTGGAGATTTTTCTTTGGAGGCCGATTTTCTGTCAAAAACCGCACGCCGGAGCGTTCCTCGTCGTCTCCAACAACAGAAGCGTCTGATTGGCTGCTGTAAACGTTAATCAAACATCGGACGACTACGATTGGTCCAGACGGTAGGCGGAGACTTTCAGCTTTTCACAGCTTTACTTCCTATTGGCTGCTCGTGAAAGCGGAAGCGGAGGAGAGATGCCAGGGCGGGAATTGTGGGAGTTGTAGTTGTTTTGCGCTGTGTTGTTGTAGGCTGGATAAATAACCTATATTCACACCTGTCTACGGGTTAGGTGCGGTATTACAGCTAGGCTGTCAATGGAGCTGAGCTGCAGTACCACACACTACCTGATGACAGGGGTGGCACTGTTTTTGGAAGAAAAAAAGCGACCATGTTTATTTTTTTTTCTCCCCGCTTTTGAACAGCCATAACTCTTTTCAATATTCCATTTACATACCCATAAAAACATTATTATAAATAGCATACAATGTATCATATATAGTAGCTTGTTTTGAATCGCATTCACTGTTCAACGCTGTGCAAATTGTATAGCATTGAACATTGAGATCGGCGCTCCACTGATACAGTCTGTCTCTCCCATTCTGCATCAGTGGAAAGCCGAGCTGGAGGCAGGTAAGGGGACCCTCAGCCGCCGTTTTAGCTCATGGGGCCCCCACGATCACATCGCAGGGGTCCCATGGGCTCCATTGAGCTAGCCAGGAAGTTTCACTTTCACTGTAGACATTGTGATCGGCATTGACTACGGCATCTAAAGGGTTAATGACCGCATCGCCGCTGCCTGTCTTTAACTGAGCTCCCGGCCACTATAAGTTCCTCACCCCCTCGTGTGCATGCTTCATAGGCATTTAACACTCCAGGGCGTACAGGTATGCTCTGGTGTGTTAAGTCCCAGACAGCAGGGGCGTACCTGTACGCCCTGTGACCTGAAGGGGTTAAAAAAAATGGAAAAGATGGGGGGGGCAGTTCTGTTTCTACGCAGAACACTTTATGGTTAAAATGGAAGCTTCTCATTATCCTGTAGGTACATTTATAAGGCTACCCAATTTATATACCGTGTTTTTTGCCGTATAAGACGCACTTTTTCTTCCCCAAAACTGGTGGGAAAAAGTCGGTGCGTCTTATACGGCGAATACACCCCTATCGCGGCGGTCCCTGCGGCCATCAACGGCCGGGACCCGCGGCTAATACAGGACATCACCGATCGCGGTGATGCCCTGTATTAACCCTTCAGACGCGGCGATCAAAGCTGACCGCCGCGTCTGAAGGGAAAGTGACACTAACCCGGCTGTTCAGCGATTTCACCGCGGCGGTCCTGAACAGTCCGACTGAATAGCCGGGTTAGTGCTTACAGGACACCGGGAGGGACCTCACCTGCCTCCTCGGTGTCTTCTCCGTTCAGGGATCCCCTGTATGGCCGGCGCTCTCCTTCCTCGTCATCACATCGTCGCGTACGTGCGTCGGCGTGCGTAACGACGTGATGGCGGCGACGGAGAGCGAGGATACCCAGCCGGCAGCAGAGACGTTCCGGAGCGACGGGGACAGCGATGGAGCGACATCCAGGGCAGCGATGACGGGTCCGGAGCGGCGGGGACACGTGAGTATTACCTCCTATGCAGTGGTCTTCAATCTGCGGACCTCCAGATGTTGCAAAACTACAACTCCCAGCATGCCCGGACAGCCAACGGCTGTCCGGGCATGCTGGGAGTTGTAGTTTTGCAACATCTGGAGGTCCGCAGGTTGAAGACCACTATTGGGTTCAAAATCTATTTTTTTGATTTTTTTAGATTTTGCACCTATAAATTGGGTGCGTCTTATACGCCGGTGCTTCCTATAGGGCGAAAAATACGGTAGGTTTTATTTTATTTTACAAGTTTTAACCCCTTCCCAACGCTTGACGTACTGGTGCATCATGGGGCGGGTAAGGAGAATATGGTGCAAGCCCACAAGTTGGCTCCCTGTTAAAACTGGCAAATGCCCGCTGCTGGTAAAGACAGACCTCGGAGATCGCTCCGATGCCTGTCATTTAAATGGTTGCAATCAATAGCGATTGATTACTCGTGTCTAGTGGTTAGTGTTGAGCGCGAATATTCGAAATGCTAATTTTCACAGCGAATTTCTGCACTTTGTGATTTTGCGAATATTTAGACTATAGTGATATATATTCGTAATGATGAGTATTCGCTTTTCTTTTCTTTTATTTTTTTCAAATATATGCGAATATGCAAATAATTGCAAATATCTGCACTTCCAGTCAGAGGACACTGATCCCTCCCTTCTTTTAGTTGAAAGATATAATTGCGCATGTGCACTGTGCGAATTTCATTACGAATTTCTGCATGAATAAAAAAGAGAACAAACATGGCGAATATGGGAATTTTGCGAATATAGGACAAATATTCGTCCATATATTCACAAAATATCGCAAATTCGAATATGGCCTATGCTGCTCATCACTACTAGTGGTCCCATCGGCACCTCTGCAATGTAATCTTAGGGTGCCAATGGGTTGCTGGGAAAGCCCGGGGCCTTACCTGTTCCTCAGTGTCTTCTCTGGATGAGCGATTGTTACAGCCTTAGACAGGCTTTAGTAATCGAGCTCTGATAACATAGAGCAATGTAAAGCAATAGCATCATAGCAATACATAGCCCTATGTTAGCCATCTATAATGGCGTCCTTGGGGCCCCCAGCCCCTAATAAAAATTTAAATCATACATCCTGTTTCAAATAAAACACTTTAAAAAAAGAAAAATAATTCCAAACATCAAAATTGCAAATTTTTGGTCACATCTCTTCCCAGGAACAATGTATATTGATTAAAAAGCCAGAAGTACACAAGTGGTACCGTCAGAAACTACAGCTCATAACGCAAAAAATAAACCCTAATATAGCTCTATAGGTGAAAAAAATGAAAAAGTTATAGGGGTCAGAACATCACAATAGCAGATTTTGTATTTATTTTTTTCAAGTTTTCCATATTTTTTTAATCATAAATCTAAACATAAATTATCCAAGTTTAGTCTTATTGGAATCGTACTGATCCATAGAATAAAGGTCAGTTTTACCGCCGAAAAAAATTATTGCTCCACAAAATTGCGTAATTCCATATTTTCTAAATTTTGCCCTAAATATAAAAAAAAAATCCTGGCTTCGTAATTCATTGTATGAGTACAGCTTGTCCCACAAAAATAATCTCTAAATAAATAAAAGTTATGGGTCTTAGAAGGTGGGGGAGGAAAAAAAAATGTAAGCCGCAAATAAAATTCAAGGGGTTAAAGGGGTATTCCAGGAAAAAACATTTTTTTATATATATCAACTGGCTCCAGAAAGTTAAACAGATTTGTAAATTACTTCTATTAAAAAAATCTTAATCCTTTCAGTACTTATCAGCTTCTGAAGTTGAGTTGTTCTTTTCTGTCTAAGGGCTCTCTGATGACACGTGTCTCGGGAACCACCCAGTTTAGAAGAGGTTTGCTATGGGGATTTTCTTCTAAACTGGGCGGTTCCCGAGACACGTGTCATCAGAGAGCACTTAGACAGAAAAGAACAACCTTAACTTCAGAAGCTCATAAGTACTGAAAGGATTAAGATTTTTTTTAATAGAAGTAATTTACAAATCTGTTTAACTTTCTGGAGCCAGTTGATATATATAAAAAAAAATTTTTTTTCCTGGATAACCCCTTTAAATATAACTTTTTTTTGTAAGACAATAAGTATGGTTAAAATTGCCCTAGTCTGACCACTAAAACTTACAGTAAAGGGGTTTGTTACGAACCTCGCGGCTCGGCTATTGATTACTTCAGTCTGCATAAATTAGTTCAGCTTTTCAGTTGCTCCGGTTGCCTGGCAACCGGAGCACTTGAAAAGCTGAACTAATTTATGCAGACTAAATTAATCAACGGCAGAGCCACGAGGTTCGTAATAAACCCCTTTACAATGATTTCGTTCAACTCTACTGACCACCTATAATTTTCTTATTTTTCCATATTTGCGCCATGATCTGTAGTTTTTTTTTTCTTTATCGGTACCACTTTTGCGTTTATATGTGACTTTTAGGTCACTTTTCATACCCATTTTTATCCTGGATGTGATGTGACTATTTTACGTTTACTACATTCACCGTACGGGATCGTTACTGTAATGTCTGTTTTTCGCAGTAAGCGGCTATAAGTTATTTTACCTTAACCCCTTAAGGACCACAGATTTTTTCATTTTTGAACTTTCGTTTTTTCCTCCTCACCTTCTAAAAATCCTAACTTTCAATTTTCCACCTACAGGCCCATACGAGGGCTTGTTTTTTGCGCCACCAATTTTTCTTTGTAACGACATCAATAATTTCAGCACAAAATCGACGGCAAAACCAAGAAAACATTTTTTGGGGGCAAAGTTGGAAAAAAAAACGGCATTCTGTTGGGGGCTTCTGATTCTACGAGGAGCACTTCTTGGTAAAAATGACAGGGGAGATTTATCAAAACCTATCTAGAGGAAAAGTTGCCCATAGCAACCAATCAGATCACTTCTTTCATTTTTGAAAAGGCCTGTGAAAAATGAAAGAAGCAATCTGATTGCTTGTTATGGGCAACTGGGCAACTTTTCCTCTGGACAGGATTTGATAAATCTCCATTGACATCATTATTCTGTAGGTTCATACGATTAAAATGATACCCAACTTATATAGGTTTGATTTTGTTTTACTTCTGTTTAAAAATTATAACTACATGCACGAAAATTTGTACGTTTAAAAATGTCCTCTTCTGACCCCTATAACTTTTTATTTTTCTGTATATGGGGCTGTATGAGGGCTCATTTTTTGCGCCATGACGTGTAGTTTTTCTTTGTTTTAATGGGACTTTTTGACCGATTTTTATACATTTTTTTTTGGGTATACAAATCCACCCCACTTGGCCACCAGGAACTGTTTAAAGGTCCCTTTATACGCTGCTGTCAGCTCTGACAGCGGTGATTTAAAGGGTTAATAGCCAGCTGCGGCAATCGCCGCATGTCGGCTATTAACGGCAGCCCTCAGCTCGAGTTGGGAGCCCACGCCATACACTGTTAAAGGGGTACTCCGGTGAAAAACTTTTTTATTTTTTGAAATCAACTGGTGCCAGAAAGTTAAACAGATTTGTAAATGATAGACTATTTCTACTGAGGAAAGGGTCATTATTAAAGGGGTACTCCGGCGCTTAGACATCTTATCCCCTATCCAAAGGATAGGGGATAAGATGCCTGATCGCGGGGGTCCCGCTGCTGGGGACCCCCGTGATCTTGCACGCCGCACCCCGTTTATAATCAGTCCCTGGAGCGTGTTTGCTCTGGGTCTGATTACTGTCGATCACGGGGCCGGAGCATTGTGACTTCAAGGCTCCGCCCCGTGTGACGTCACGCTCCGCCCCTCTCAACCTCGTGATCGACAGTAATCCGACCCGGAGCGAACACGCTCCAGGGACTGATTATAAACGGGGTGCGGCATGCAAGAGCAAGATCGCAAGACCCCCGCGATCAG
This sequence comes from Hyla sarda, assembly GCF_029499605.1. Lineage (NCBI taxonomy): Eukaryota > Metazoa > Chordata > Amphibia > Anura > Hylidae > Hyla > Hyla sarda. Next base: position 10,137,654 of record NC_079200.1, on the reverse strand, counting down.
GCATCTTATCCCCTATCCTTTGGATAGTGGATAAGATGTCTAAGCGCCGAAGTACCCCTTTAAGTACCCTGAAACGCGTCTAGAAAGAATTACCGCAATAATACCGCTACCTACTGCATTACTCCACTATCCCCGAAGGACCGCTATCTTTGACTATACAGCCGCTTGTTCTTTAATAACCTAATCCAGCATTCCACCTTGCCGGTGTTTCCTCCATTCTTACCTGGCTGACGTCAGACGCCGAGGTCTTCTCCACGAGGCTGTATCCATCTCCGGAGCAACTCCAACTATCTCAGAGACCAGCGGCTCTTCTAAGGCCTGTGCCAGGCAGGTCAGCCGCTGCAGCGCACGCCAGCGCTTCATCACAGCCTCGGGTCTGCATACCATCTACCTCCCGGACGTCCAGCATACAGCTGCATCTTCCATGAACTGCCTATCCTCCAGCTGGTAACGATAAACGGTGATTTATTTACCATTTTGGACATATAAAATATATCTATGCGGACTGCCACATACAATCACTTATTGTGAACTTTGTCGGTCCTTCAGATGCCGGATGAGTGGAACTTAAAGGGGTATTCCAGGCCAAAACTTTTTTTTATATATCAACTGGCTCCGGAAAGTTAAACAGATTTGTAAATGACTTCTATTAAAAAATCTTAATCCTTCCAATAGTTATTAGCTTCTGAAGTTTTCTGTCTAAATGCTCAATGATGATGTCACGTCCCGGGAGCTGTGCATGATGGGAGAATATCCCCATAGGAACTGCACAGCTCCCGGGACGTGAGTCATCAGAAAGCAGTTAGACAGAAAACAGCAACTCAACTTCAGAAGCTAATAACTATTGGAAGGATTAAGATTTTTTAATAGAAGTAATTTACAAATCTGTTTAACTTTCCGGAGCCACTTGATATATAAAAAAAAGTTTTTGCCTGGAATACCCCTTTAATGCACAATTAGCGTTTTTTGTTTTTTTAATCAATTTTATTGCATTCTATTACATGGTTTATAATTACCTCCCCACAAGAGCCCTGTGTAAGGAGGTTGTCATTATTATTATTACAGTGACCCCTCGACCTACGATGGCCCCGACATCTCAGAGGCCATCACATGTTGAAAGCAGCATCAACATACGATGCTTTTTTATGTTGACTGCTTCAGCTGCCACCGGATAGCCATTTACGGTGCCCCGTGTGGTCCGCTGACGATCACTTACCTGTCCTCGAGGCTCCGGTGCGTCCTCTTCGGGATCCCCTCCATCGTCGTCGCTCTCTATCATCGTCATCACGTCGCCGCGCACGCCGTCCCGTCATCCAATAGGAGCGGCGTGCGTAACAACGTGATGGCGGCAACGGAGAGCGCGGATGCCGGGGAAGCAGAGGCCTTGCCGGAGCGTCGGGGACACCCCCGGGACGCGGTGACAGCGATGGAAGGCGACATCCAGGGCAGCGGTGACGGTCCGGAGCGGCGGGGAGGTGTGAGTATAAGTTCCTCTAACAGTGGTCTTCAACCTGCGGACCTCCAGATGTTGCAAAACTACAACACCCAGCATGCCCGGACAGCCAAAGGCTGTCCAGGCATTCTGGGTGTTGTAGTTTTGCAACATCTGGAGGTCTGCAGGTTGTAGACCACTGTCCTATACTTTACATTGCACGGATCCCTCAACATGCGATGGTTTCAACAAACGATGGTCCATTTGGAACGGATTACCATCGTATGTTGAGGGACCACTGTACTATCTATAATAAATTGTTTTTTTATTGCATATTAAAATCTCTTTTTCTCATCATTAATATGAAGCACAGTTCTATATAATTCAGTCATCATGTATCAGGATACCTGGTATTAGTCTGGAGGCTTATGGTACCCCCCTTTTTTTTCTTCTCCTTTTCTCTTTAGATTTGTAAATTACTTCTATTAAAAAAATCTTAATCCAAAAATCTTAATCCTTCCAGTACTTATTAGCTGCTGAATACCACAGAGGCAATTCATTTCTTTTTGGAACACAGAGCTCTCTGCTGACATCACGACCACAGTGCTCTCTGCTGACACCTCTGTCCATTTTAAGATCTGTCCAGAATAGGAGAAAATCCCCATAGCGAACATATGCTGCTCTGGACAGTTGCTAAAATGAACAGAGATGTCAGCAGAGAGCACTGTGCTCATGATGTCAGCAGAGAGCACTGTTCCAAAAAGAAAATAATTTCCTCTGTAGTATTCAGCAGCTAAAAAAGTATTGGAAGGATTAAGATGTTCTAATAGAAGTAATTTACTAATCTGTTTAACTTTCTGGCACCAGTTGATTTAAAAAAAAAAGTTTTCCACCCAAGTACCCCTTTAACCTGTAAACTTACGCCCTCAGCATCTGGGACTTAATGCACCAGGGCGTAAATAAATGCCCTGCGGTGTTACGTGACTGTGAAGCGAGCACAATAACCGGACACTCAGCGCTAGTGACACTGGTCCCACTGCTGCCTGTCATTAACCCTTTAGATGTCATGACCAATGCCGATCATGGTGTCTAATGTGTAAAATGACACATCCCGGCTAGCTCAGGGATCTTATCTGATTCCCCCCAACATAACCACTAAGGTCAGATAAGGTAAGATGGTGGATGAGGGTCCTCTTACCTGCCTCCTGCTGCCTGCTTGGCTCTCCAGTGATGGAATCTCCAGTTTAACCTCTTTAGGACATAGGACGTTCTGGAACGTCCCCGCTACCTGGGCTTTAATGCCCAAGGACGTTAGAGAACGTCCTGTTGTATTTCCGGTCTCTGCCGCGCGCCGGGCAGAGATCGGAACGGCATGTCTGCTGAAATCTTTCAGCAGGCATGCCGTGCAAATGCCGAGGGGGGTTCCGTGACCCCCGCATGTCGGCGATCACAGAAAATCGCATGTCAATTCAGACATGCGATTCTCTCCTATTCCGGGCTGATCGGGTCTCTGGTGACCCGATCACCCGGAAAATAGGGATGCTCAGACTTTAAAGGGGTAATTTAGGAAGGTCAACTAATCCCCTATCCACAGGTCTGACCGCTGGGACCCCCGCCATCTCCTGTACAGGGTCCAGCAGCTTACCCATCCTCTCCTCTTTCCGATAAGAGCAGGATAATTGGCCAAGCGACCGTCACGCCCCCAGCGACCAGATGTTAATGAAAGTCAAAAGAGAAACTATGAAACGCCAAACCCACTTTGCCAAACCCACTTGGCGTTTTTCTTTTACCATTTTTTCACTTTTCTCCTTTATTTATTGATTGATTTTTTTTCTTTCTTTTTGCTTTGCCAGTTTTCCAAAATTGCAGCATGTTGAGACTATGGTATTTTCAGAAAATCTTGGCGTTTCGCTCCTATAAAAGTCTATGGGGAAAAAAAAAACGCCATGTGGGTTTAGCAGCGCCATTTTTCCCCCCAGTTCTTCAATGGAAATCCTTGAGTCACATGATGAAAGAATCACATGACTTTATATACCATTTTTGCTATGTGTTATTACGTGTTAAAAATTCAATTTTAATGTGATTCTCCATATTCAGACCACTAGAGCTTTTTTTGGGGGGGATTCTTTGATTGCAAATTGACCAATAATCCGCAGTTCTGGCATTTGTATTTTTTATTTTCATTTATGGCGTCTACCGCGCAGGATGAATAACATTATATTTTATCATTCAGATATTTCCGCACTCAGTGATACCTACTAGGGGAGATTTGCCAAATCTTGTGCAGGGGAGCAGTTGCCCATAGCAACCAATCCGAAGGCTTCTTTCATTTCTCATAGGACAGGTTAAAAATGAAAGCTGAAATCTGATTGGTTGCTATGGACGACTCCTATTGGTTGCTATGGACCTCCCTCCCCACTGATCAATCTCCTCTATTATTTTTTATTTCTATTTTTCTTTTTCTTTTTTTTTTTTTTGTGAGATTAGACTTTTGGAAAAGGGGGTGTTTTTAATTTTTATTAAAGGGGATATTTATATTGTATTTTTTAATTATATGTTTAGTCCCCATGGGGGATTTTACTATGCGATTACTTGATCAGTTCACTGCATTATGCATGTATTAGGACCCGACCACACTGCAGAGGGCGCTGTTGAAATCTTCAGTGGTAGAACTACGTTAATGTGCACTGTCTCCATAGACGGCAATGCAGTCCGGCAGAATTCCCAGAATGAACAAAAGATACAATTTTCTGCCATAGAAATGTGTCAGTGTGAACACTGCAGAATACCATGGGATTCTACTGTGGAATTTTATTGGCGGAAATTCCGTAGTGTGGACAGACCCTTAGGCTATGTTCACAAGGCGTATTATGTGCGGAATGTCTGCCCGGAAAACACATACGGACATTCTACACATTTGCGTGTTTCGGCGGCACTAGGACCACTCAGAAAAGTGCCGTCTTCATAGACGGCAATGCATTTCTGAGCGGAATCTGCAGAAACATTGAACCGGTTCAATGTCTCTGCGGACGCCGTAACCGCGGAAATTCCACCCAAACACAATGCAGCAGAATCCCATTGAAATCAATAGGACTCTGCTGCAACGGAATTTCTGAGCAGAATATTTCTGTGGAATTCCGCACCGAAATTCCGCTGTGTCAACTTAGCCAAACAGCTGATTGGCGGGGGTGCCAGGTGTTAGCACCCCACCAGATATTAAAGGCCAATCCAAAGAAGATCGAATATTTTTGTGCTCTTACATGGATGCACTGGCGTCAGTGTAAAGTAACGGGGACGGGCAGCAGGAAGAAGGTCGGGCCCGGGCCCAATACATCACACTGCCGCTCAGCCTATCACTGACCGAAGCGGGACACTGCAGCCGGCAATTGGATAACCGCAGTGTTACATGTCGGGCCCCAGAAGCAGGAAGAAGAGCGAGGAGGACGGAAGAGCGATTCCAGTGGCATCGGCAGAGAGGCAGAAGGTAAGTTAAAGGGGTACTCTGCCCCTAGACATCTTATCCCCTAGCCAAAGACCGGACCTCCTGCAATCTCCGGGTCGGCACCCCGGCGTTATGAACATTATGTTCAGTACGCTGGCTCTGGGCAGCCGTGGTCGTGATGTCACACCACGCCCCCTCCATTCATGTCTATGGGAGGGGGCGTGACGCTAGTCACGCCCCCTCCCATGGACATGAATGGAGGGGGCGTGGTCGGCTACCAGAAGCCAGCATTCTGAATATAATGTTCAGAACGCCGGGGGGACATTTTTATCAGAATTTTTATCCCCTATCCATTGGGGATAAGAAGTCTAGGGGCAGAGTACCCCTTTAAGGTTTATTATTTTAGTTGCAGCAGCCCAGGCATAATGTTTACACGTTGCAGCTAATTAGCAGTATGGCAACTAATAACCGCATGCGTTTTTGTCGAGTTCTTTTTTCTAGCATAAATGAGCAAAATTGCGGTACAAATACACGTTTTACTTAAAACACATTTTACCACAATTTCATTAATTTGCCGTAAAGCACGGCAAAAAATTAATGCGGTTATTTGTTGCTGTACCGCTGATCAGGTGCATTGTAGCCAAGACACATTGAGGGTTCGTTCCCACTTACATGATCCGCTGCGGAAATTCCGCAGCAGATTATGTTTAGATTATGTAAATTGGCTCGTAGTGAAACTCGCAGCTCGGCTGTTGATTACTTTAGTCTGTGTAAATTAGTTCAGCTTTCCAAGGGCTCCAGTTGCCTGCCAGAGCCCTTGGAAAGCTGAACTAATTTACGCAGACTAAAGTAATCAACAGCAGAGCTGCGAGTTTCGCTACCAGCCAATTTACTGTAAGTTCACTTATCTCTAATTATGTTGCTACCCATTGACTTCAATAGGCCTGTACATTGTATGTGACTGTGCTAGTTCTGGACATGACCAATAGGGGGCAATAATTGTCCCTACAGATAACGGCAAATAACTGCCGCAGAGCCACCTATTGGTCCACTGTAGCATAGCAACAGGAAGTACTCAAAGAGCGCCGCCATGTTTGCTTTGACAAACAAACTCTGACGTCATTGTACGGCACAAGTAGCGGCGCTAGTGCTAGTTGTAGGCGTGGCTTTATTTCCCATTGGACAGAGTGAAAACAACAAGCGCGTCCAATGGGCGTGTCTATGTAGATAGGGGCTGTACACTAAATAAGCTTGTTGTAGGGCGTGGCTTAATTTCCCATTAGACAGAGGGATAAAAACAAGCCAATGGGCGCGGCCATTGGGCGTGAGTGAACTTGTTAGGGGGCGTGGCTTTCTTTCCAATTGGACAGAGTGATTAACAACAAGCCAATGGGTGAAGTCTTTGGGCGTGTCCTCATCTCTGATTGGGCAGAGGCTGTACGGAAAACGTAGACTGTATAAAAAAAAAAGCGGACTCCACTGTCCGACGTGACGTTTGACGGATGACAGCTGTGCGCATGCGCTGTGCATAGCTTTGCGTCGGCGGAGATTTAATAATATATTTTTTTTTTTTGGGGGGGGTGGGCTCCGGTTGAGCTGCCGGTAAAGTGTTCGACACCGATTATCAGTTTGGTTTCGAGATCGAGTATCTGGCATCGCTCTGTGTGTGAAAAAACGTGTTTGGTGGTGTGACGTCAGCGCCCCCGGCGTGACGTCAATGGTGACCGCCTGGTGAGAGCAGAATCCAAGATGGCGCAGAGAGCGGAGGATGAGGAGGAGAGCAGCGGAGCCGGAGCGGGGCTGAGGATGAGGAGGAGCGGGTCCCGGAGCCTGGCCACCCGGGAGAGGGACGAGCAGGTGCGGGCCGTGCAGGAAGCCTTGATGGGGAAGCTGGGGAGCTACGAGCCGGTGCTGAGCTACATGCAGGCCGTACTGGTGTGGGAGAGACCCCGGCACAGCGCCCTGCTCCACCTGCTGCTCAACGCCACCTTCTGGTAAGACATGGTGTGTGGTGTGCGAGGGGACTACAACTCCCAGCATGCCAAGGGGACTACAACTCCCAGCATGCCAAGGGGACTACCACTCCCAGCATGCCGAGGGGACTACCACTCCCAGCATGCCGAGGGGACTACCACTCCCAGCATGCCGAGGGGACTACCACTCCCAGCATGCCGAGGGGACTACCACTCCCAGCATGCCGAGGGGACACTACTGCCGCTCTCTAGTTCTGGACAGAACCAGTATGACAGGTATCAGCATTCCCCTGCCTGCACAACAACCAAGAAATCCTGGGGGTTGTAGTAGTCTACAGAGCAATATAGAGAACCACACAGAAAGTTCTCAGGGCATGCTGGGAGTTGTAGTTATGGAACAGGCTGGAAAACAACGATATAAAGCAGGGTTTTCCAACCAGGTTGTGTTTGGCTGTCCGGGCATTCTGGGTGTTGTAGTTCTGCAAAAGCCAGAGGTACCCTGCTTAAGAAACACCAACATAAATGGAGATTCACAGCTGTCATGGCATGATGGGAGTTGTAGTCTTGCAACAGGCTGAGTGCTATGTACAGGATGTCACAGTCAGAAGGTTGTCAGGGCATGCTGGGAGTTGTAGTTATGCAACAGCCTGAATTGGAGAATGCTGACATAAAAGGAAGGTCTTCAGCTGTCAGGGCATGCTGGGTGTTGTAGTTCCGTAATGGTCCAAGAGGGAAACGTTGACATATGACAACTTCACCTGTCAGGGCATGGCATGCTGGGAGTTGTAGTTCTGCCAAAGCTGTAGACGCACTGGTTTGGAAACACTGACATAGAGGGAGGTACTCGGCTGTCAGGGCATGCTGGGAGTTGTAGTTCTGCCAAAGCTGTAGACGCACTGGTTTGGAAATAGAGGGAGGTACTCGGCTGTCAGGGCATGCTGGGAGTTGTAGTTCTGCCAAAGCTGTAGACGCACTGGTTTGGAAATAGAGGGAGGTACTCGGCTGTCAGGGCATGCTGGGAGTTGTAGTTTTGCAACAGTCTGAGAGCCGCATGTTGGGAAGCACTGATAGAAAGAGTTCTTTAAATACTGGGACAGCCTTCATCTGTCATTGCATGCTGGGTGTTGTAGTTCCGTAACGGCCCAAGAGGGAAATGTTGACATATAATGACGTCTTCACCTGTCAGGGCATGCTGGGAGTTGTAGTTTTGCAAAAACTGTGCAGCAAATTGGAAAAGGCTTATGTAAAGGAAGGTGTTTGGCTATCGGGAGATGCTCGAAGTTGTAGTTCTGCAATGGCCCAAGAGTCACATGGTGCGAAACACTGACGTAGGCGGTCTTCTGCTGTCAGGGCATGCTGGGAGTTGTAGTATTGCAACAGCTAATGAGCCACAGGTTGGGGTTAGAAACTTGTCAGGGCATGGTGGGAATCATAGTTTGGCATCAGGCTGAGCTGCAAATGGAAAACTGATGTAGAGGTAGGTCTTCAGCTGTCAGGGCATGCTGGGAGTTGTGGTTCTGTAACCTCTAGAAAGATGCCAATTCACACCACCTTTTTGCAATACAGTTCCCGCATCAGATTTTTGATAAAAAAAAAAACGAATTCCTCTAAACCTGACTAAACTGTATCAAAACGTGTGTACGGTTTGAAAAATGATGTCCGGTTGCATCCATATTTTAAGACAAAAACGTATATGTTTTTAGTTTTTCACTCCATTATGAGTAACGTTTCACTTGTTTGATTGAAATTCCAAGAAAAAAAACTGTGCAAAGTCTAAAGCCGTATGGAACCGTACACACATACCGATCTGTATGGTTCCCATTGACTCCCATGTAAATAAATGATACGGTTTAATACGATTTTTCACCCGGACCAGAAACTGTGGTAGGCCACAGTTTACTTTTCAGGGGGGGGGGGGGAAGTAAAAAAAACTGTATGGTCTGAAAAACGGAGACAACCGTAACAACCGTATACATTATGGGGCATACAGTTTTAAATGGGAAGTCTATGGGCACTGTTTTCTGTATGGTTGCTCCGGTGGAAAAACAATTTTTTTTTATTTTTATTTTTTTAAATCAACTGGTGCCAGAAAGTTAAACAGATTTGTAAATTACTTCTATTAAAAAATCTTAATCCTTCCAGTACTTATTAGCTGCTGAATGCTACAGAGGAAATTCCTTTCTTTTTGGAACACTGATGACATCACGAGCACAGTGCTCTCTGCTGACCTCTCTGTCCATTTTAGCAACCGTGCATAGCAGATGTAGGCTAAGGGCAGCATGGTGGCTCAGTGGTTAGCACTGATGCCTTGCAGTGCTGGGGCCTTGGGTTCAAATCCCACTAAGGACAACAATAAATAAATAAAGACTTATTATTATTATAATAACGTCAGCAGAGAGCAGTGTGTTCGTGATGTCATCAGAGAGCGTTCCAAAAAGAAAAGAATTTCCTCTGTAGTATTCAGCAGCTAATAAGTACAGGAAGGATTAAGATTTTTTTAATAGAAGTAATTTACAAATATGTTTAACTTTCTGGCATCCGTTGATTTAAAAAAGAAGAAAAAAAATAGTTTTTCCACCGGAGTACCCCTTTAATGGTTTTGACTTGCTGGTAAATCTCTTTATCGACATCAACAAAAAGTCTGGCCTGGGTGTTAGCAGCTATTACATGGTCACCCCTTCATTTAAAGGGGCCACGTGTATAATTTTGTGTGACCGTCCTAGGAATCCTCCAGCCGTGATCGCCATGAATCAAAGCCTCTGAATCCCCTGATGATCAGCTGATGTTTTGGCAACTTTTGACAGCAAAAGCTCGTTTAAGGGTATGTTCACACGTACGCAGATTTAATGCGCAGGATTTTCTGCTGCAGATTTAAATGTAAACTAAATGACTCGGCGCAGCTTCTAATCGGCAGCATCAAATCTGCGCAGGATCCTGTATGTGTGAACGCACCCTAAAGGGGTACTCCATGGCAGTGGTCTCTGACCAGCGGACCTCTAGATGTTGCAAAACTACAACTCCCAGCATGCCCGGACAGCCAACGGCTGTCCGGGCATGCTGGGAGTTGTTGTTTTGCAACATCTGGAGGTCCGCTGGTCGGAGACCACTGCTCTATGTTTTAAAGGGGTACTCCGCCCCTAGACATCTTATCCCCTATCCAAAGGATAGGGGATAAGATGTCAGATCGCTGCGGTCCCGCTGCTGGGGACCCCGGGGATCGCTGCTGCAGCACTCCGCCATCATTACTGCGCAGAGCGAGCTCGCTCTGCACGTAATGACGGGCAATACAGGGGCCGGAGTAGCGTGACATCATGACTCCGCCCCTCGTGATGTCACGGCCCGCCCCCGTCAATACAAGTCTATGGGAAGGGGGCGTGGCGGTCGTCACGCCCCTTGCCATAGACTTGCATCAAGGGGACGGGCCGTGATGTCATGAGGGGCGGAGCCATGACATCACACTGCTCCAGCCCCTGTATCGCCCGTCATTACGCACAGAGGGATCTCGCTCTGCGCAGTAATGATGGCGGGGTCCCCAGCAGCAGGACCGCGGCGATCTGACATCTTATCCCCTATGGATAGGGGATAAGATGCCAGGGGCAGAGTACCCCTTTAAAGGAAAACTGTCACCTTGATCACCCACACTAAACCCAATGCACAGTGTTATAGTGTGGGTTACCAGGAATCTAAAGAGGGGTCACTTACTGTAAACGGTGCCGTGGTTCCCGAATTATTGGCTGGTGAAGTTCCCCTTCTGAATTCAGAGAGTCATGCGCAGGAGGCGGGGCCCCGCTGGCTGACCGCCCATGCTTCTTTCAGTCTTCTCAATCAGCCCCATCCCCTTAGTTAGCAAATTCATAGTCTGCGACTCCACGTCCTAGTGACGGGAGTCGCATGTCACGTGAGCGCTGCGCTGTGTCGGTACAGGGAATGCGCCGGCACTTTACATACAGCTCTCATGTCCTGAGCTCTGCCTCCTGAAAGTGGCCATGGGGGGGGGGCTGCGGGGCTGCGGTCATGGGGGGCTGTCGAGCTACCGATGCATGTGCTCTACTGACAGAGCGCAGCGCTCACGTGACATGCGACTCGCGTCACTAGGACACGGAGTCTCAAAATATGAATTTTTCTAACTAAGGGGACGGCTGATTGAGAAGACTGAAAGAGGCCGGGGTGGTCAGCTGGCGGGGCCCCGCCTCCTGCGCGCAACTTCCTAAATTCAGAAGGGGAACTTCGCCAGCCAATATTTGGGAACCACAGCACCGATTATAGTTAGTGACCCCTCTTTGGATTCCTGGTCACCCACACTATGACTGTATTGGGTTTAGTGCGGGTGATCAAGGTGACAGTTTTCCTTTAACACATTAACGACCATGGACGTGTATACAAGGGGGGATACATGTCCATGGTTCTCCTTGGTACTGCCCAGTGTACTCACAAGATCGCGGCAGGGACTCGGCAGTAACGCACAGCCGGAACCCTGCAGCACTGCTGGGAATGAAGTAAACTTCTGTCCCGGCAGTTTAACCCTTACAGCTGCAATCGGAAGCGACCGCGAGCTGTAAGGAGAACGACAGAGGGAGGTGGGGGCTCCCTCTGTCTCTATCCTGTAGCACCCCGCAACGATCGCGGGGTGCTGCTAGTTATCTGGGCAGCCGGGGTTCTTACAAGGACCCCCAGGTCTACCCCGGTTATTGCCTGTCAGGACGTGGCCGTCACGCCCCCTCCCATAGACTTACATTGACCGTGACGTCACGAGCCTCCGCCCTGCATCGCCAGTCATCTGGCACGGAGCGAAGTTCACTCAGTGCACCGGATGTCTGTGGTGCCGCAGCCGAAATTACAGGGGGGGTCCCCATAGAAGCATAGAATGTGTCGGCAGATAAGAACCATTTGGCCCATCTGGTCCGCCCATCAGACATCTTATCCTGTATCCTTTGGTAGGGATAAGATGTCTAGGAGCAGAGTTCCCCTTTAAGCTCAGGACTCGGCTTCATATTCGCTCTGACTTTGCGCTCAGTAAATCATCATCTGACTCCGTGACTAAGAGCACAGACTCCTCAATACATTATTCACAACCCTCTCTCCAGCTTTATGTCGTGACTCACGGTACATAGACCTGATAGAGGAACATGCGGAGGGGCAGGAGCAGACGTGGCGCATGGTTTAGTCAGGACTAGATTTAGACAGGTCATAGGTCAGGTCATTGGGATCAAGGGCCTAAAGTTACACATGTCAGAAATGATGATGACACATGCCAATGGACCGTTCTAGACATGTGACCTGTATATAGGGGGTCAGGTGTCACAAGCGACAAAAATTGGCCATGTTGGATTTCATCACACCTGATCTTTTTCCCCCTTCGGTTGTAGAGGAGTCTTTAAAGTAGAGGAGCGCCAAAATATCTCTAGATCCTAAACCGACAATTCATTATGTACTTGGTCAAAAACTGTGGAAGTGGAGACCACATCGTGCAGAGTTACTATGGGGTAGGCCTTGGTGGGGGTTAGGCCGCCGTCTTGGTGTTTGGGGGGGGGTTAGTCTGTGGTCTTGGTGTTGGGGGGGGGGGGTGGTTAGGCCGCGGTCTTGGGGGGGGGGGGGGGGGGGGGGGGGGGGGTGGTTAGGCCGCGGTGTTGCTGTTGGTGGGTGGGGGTTAGGCCGCGGTCTTGGGGGGGGGGGGGGGGGGGATGGTCAGGCCGCAGTCTTGGTGTTTTGGGGGGGGGGGGGGGGTGGTCAGGCCGCGGTCTTGGTGTTGGGGGGGGTTAGGCCTTGGTGTTAGGGGGGGGGTTAGGCCTTGGTGTTGGGGGGGGGGGGGGTTAGGCCTTGGTGTTGGGGGGGGGGGGGGGGTTAGGCCTTGGTGTTGGGGGGGGGGGGGGGGTTAGGCCTTGGTGTTGGGGGGGGGGGTTAGGCCTTGGTGTTGGGGGGGGGGGGGGGTTAGGCCTTGGTGTTGGGGGGGTTAGGCCTTGGTGTTGGGGGGGGGGGGGGTTAGGCCTTGGTGTTGGGGGGGGGGGGGTTAGGCCTTGGTGTTGGGGGGGGGGGGGGGGGGGGGTTAGGCCTTGGTGTTGGGGGGGGGGGGGGGGGTTAGGCCTTGGTGTTGGGGGGGGGGTTAGGCCTTGGTGTTGGGGGGGGGGGGGGGGTTAGGCCTTGGTGTTGGGGGGGGGGTTAGGCCTTGGTGGGGGGGGGGGGTTAGGCCTTGGTGGGGGGGGGGGGGGGTTAGGCCTTGGTGGGGGGGGGGGTTAGGCCTTGGTGTTGGGGGGGGGGGGTTAGGCCTTGGTGTTGGGGGGGGGGGTGATGCCTTGGTGTTGGGGGGGGGGGGTTAGGCCTTGGTGTTGGGGGGGGGGGTTAGGCCTTGGTGTTGGGGGGGGGGGGGGGTAGGCCGCGGTCTTGGTGTTTTTAGGCCACGCTCTTGGTGTTGGGGGGGGGGGGGGGGGGTCCTCAACACCTGGACCCCCCCCTTACTGGTCACTATAACACGTCAGAAGTTTAGTTACACTTTAAAGCGTCACGATCATCTGAATAAACTTTTTACAGCTAAAAGCCAAGAGGAATTTGGACATTTTCTACCAAGTAAACATTTCCGGCTTCTTATCCAGCGGACATTCTTGCTTATTAAGCAGTTTTGTTGATCATATTGTGATGTCGCTCCCTCCGGATACTGCTGTGTTAGCTCTTTGATCCTAGAAGCCTCGGGGAATCCAGGATCACATTTCCCATCATGCAGTTCAGCCGGAGCAGCTGATTTTGGCTTTTATGCATCTGCCGGTGTTTGGACAAGAATAAAGGAGTTGAATGAGTTCTGCTGTCTGCGCGCTCACATCTAAGAATGCCCTGCGGGAGTAACGTGATCCGCTAAGATCGCGTGCGCTTCATATTCGGGTATATAGATAGACCAGTGTTTCCCAAACGGTGCAAAACTACAACTCCCAGCATGCCCGGACAGCCAAAGGCTGCTGAGATGAAAGTGATGCCTTGACTTATATTTCAGGGACAGTGTGAATCCTCTGGAGGAGGCAGACAGGCCTTTTGGCTGTGCAGACATGCTGGTAGTTGTAGTTTTGCCACAGCTGGAGGCACCCTGGTTGGGAAACAATGGGCTAGTTAGTAGGGACGTGCGGGCATAAGAAGGCTGTGCCACAAGTCCGGCATATAGGCACATGTTGTTGTGCCAACACGTCGTTTGTTATAAATAAATATAATAAATACAATGGGGGAGATTTATCAAAACCTGTGCAAAGGAAAAGTTGTCCAGTTGTCCATAGCAACCAATCAGATCGCTGCTTTTATTTTTAACAAGGCCTCTGCAAAATGAAAGCAGCGATCTGATTGGTTGCTATGGGCAACTGGGCAACTTTTCCTTTGCACAGGTTTTGATAAATCTCCCCTTATGTGTCCTGATCCCACAGATATAGCAGCGGCAGCAGTATACGGATAGAGCTGGAGGGGAGGTGTATTACTACTATGTAACCTGATCCCATAGAGGTAGCAGCAGCAGTATACAGATAGAGCTGGGAGGGGAGGTGTATGACTACTATATACTGATCTCATAGAAATAGCAGCAGCAGTATACAGATAGTGCTGGAAGGGGGGGGGTACAACTGCTATGTATCCTGTTACCATAGAGATGATAAAAAAATTAATAAAATGCCTCTTGAAGATCTCTGTCTGGGATTGAAACGCGTTGCAAATAAATACCTCATTAAAATACCTTGGGACCAGCACCTTCAGTTAGAGGACATTTTTCATATCTCTATATTGATCCCATAGAGAGAACAGCAGCAGCATACAGATAGAGCTGGAGGGGAGGTGTATAAAATCTATATATCCTGATCCCATAGAGATTGCAGCAGTATACAGATAAAGCTAGAGGAGAGGTGTATGACTACTATATATCCTGATCCCATAGAGATAGCAGCAGTATACAGATCTGGGAGGGGTCTGTGAGCTGTCAGGAGGAAGGTGGTAGGTGATTATGTCATCTTGCAGTTCACATTAAGTCAGCTGACCCAGGACTTGACTTCCTATTGATACTTTAAGCCTAGTAACTTTGAGTCAAACTGATGATCACATGACCCAGTTACAGTAATGAAACATTTATATGTAGCTGTGCTGGATTAGAACAGATGGCGCTGTAGGAATAGTGATGGTCAGTGTGCCTGATATGTGGAGGAAACAAAAACAGGGGGGGGTCTTCTATAATGAAGATTCACCAAAAGG
Source organism: Hyla sarda (assembly GCF_029499605.1). Taxonomy (NCBI): domain Eukaryota; kingdom Metazoa; phylum Chordata; class Amphibia; order Anura; family Hylidae; genus Hyla; species Hyla sarda. The sequence continues at coordinate 10,122,599 of NC_079200.1, read as the reverse complement.
GAACCTGTGAGGCCTCTTCTACCCGTCAGTGTTTGTAGCCATAACCAGGAGGAGAAGCGGCAGTGCGGTATGAATATTTCATTGCGTGGCGCTGATCTCGGTGGGGGAGCTGTCAGCCTCGCGGTACGTTCCAGCCCTGACCTTTTGTATGTGACTGCCAGGATGTGTTCTCATTTCCAGTAAAGTTCACAGGTCATAGGTCATTGTACCCGGCACTACACGAGCTCCTGATGTAGAATCCGGACTTTTCTTTGGTTTGTTTGTTCTGATCAAATTACAAGGAAAATAAACGTATTTGCTGTTCTAACGTTGTAAATGTTTTCATTGACCTTGTCTGTAACGCCACGCCACGCTGTGATGTCAGAACCGGACGATTATACAGAGATAAGCGGATACCCTTATAAAAGAGGTTCAACAGTTTGAGGTCCCGGCTGCTGCAGAACGTCTTTATGGAAAGGGTTGGCCCTTTTCCGGATGCATTTTTGGATGCCATGGTGCTGCCGCTATGGTCATTTGTTAGGTAGGCGTACACTAAGGCTATGTTCACACTAAGGAAATTCTAGTCTGGCTTGCAAGCCACACCCCTCCCAAAGCCACACCTCTTCTATTTTGGTTCTTAAAGGGGTACTTCACTGCCCCAGCGTTCGGAACATTTTGTTCCGAACGATGGGTGCAGGTTGCGGGGGTCGTGACGTCATGACCACGCCCCCTTGTGATGCCACACCCCCTCAATGTAAGTCTATGGGAGGGGGCGTGGCAGCTGCCACGCCCCCTCCCATAGACATGCATTGAGGCGCCGTGGCGTGACATCACGAGGGGTGTGGCCATGACGTCACAACCTCCTTTGCCCGAATGTTGGGGCAGTGGAGTAACCCTTCATGAACCAAAAACAGAAGGGGTGTGGCTTGTGGGAGGGGTGTGACTTGCAAGCCGGGTGCACTTTATATGGACTGTGTTCAGCTGAGTCCTGTGCGGGGGCGTGCATATTTAATAAAGGGAGTGTGGCATTACACACAACGCAGGATCTCCTGCCCGCGAGGACACATTAAACACAGCTCATATATAAATAAAGTGCTGCCTATCTGGCAGATTAAAGGGGTACTCTGGTGGAAAACTTTATTTATGTATTTTTTTTATCAACTGGTGCCAGAAAGTTAAACAGATTTGTAAATTACTTCTATTAAAAAATCTTTACCCATCCAGTACTTATTAGCAGCTGTATGCTACAGAGGAAATTCTTTTCTTTTTGAATTTATTTTTTGTCTTCACCACAGTGCTCTCTGCTGACACCTCTGTCCGTATCAGGAACTGTCCAGAGCAGGAGAAAATCCCCATAACAAACATATGCTGCTCTGGACGGTTCCTGACATGGACAGAGGTGTCAGCAGAGAGCACTGTGGACAAGACAAAAAAGAAATAATTTTTTTTTTTTTTTTTTTTTTACTGCATCATAGGGGACTACAAAGTCCTATAAGGCAAGCGGCACATTGGGCGAAAATGTGCGGCATGTCAAACGTGTTTTCCAGGCAGGCATTCTGGATGCCAGAATCAGAATTTCCGCGGCAGATGTTTCCGCCATGTGCACAGGGCAGCAGAAGTAAATAGGACTTTGGTGCAGAGGAACGTCTATGCGGAATATTCCATTGGAATTCCATACGGACATTCTGCAGCATGAACATACCCTCACTCAGCATACGGCCCCCCTAGTACAGGTTACTGCATTTTTCAGAACGGCTGTTGCCAGGCAACAGAGCAGCCACTTTCCCACAATCCCCCTGGCTTACACGCACAGTGGAGACCAACTGCCGTTACCTTCGGGAGATTGTAGTTGAACTGAGCATGTGCAACCACCTCAGTGGGTTGTAACCAAGGGCAACAGAAAATAATGCTTGTGCATTAGATATATATTATTGTAAGATCATGCATATACATTATCAGTTTAGATCGATCTATCTTTCGGCCTGCAGAGTTTATTTTTCAATGGGATTGTGGACGGTGCAAATCCACCGTAGAAATTCAGCGAGGAAATTCCGGTAGTGTGAACATAGCCCCCTGCTGTACCGCAGCACGGGGTTGGGCAACCTGTGACTGATCATGACATCGGGCCCGGGGGTGGTTTAACCCCTAGAGGATGCAAGGGGTACATGTACGCCCTGCACCTGCTGCCGGTCTATGAATCCTGCCCAGGAGCTGAGAGCGCTTCATAACTGGATGGTGCCGATAACACGGATTAATGCTGTTCTATGGCAGCCTGTAGTAATAGAGTGCCGATAACATTGATCAAGGCTGTTCTATGGCAGGCTGTAGTAATGGAGTGCCGATAATACTGATCAATGCTGCTCTATGGCAGGCTGTAGTAATGGAGTGCCGATAACATTGATCAATGCTGTTCTATGGCAGGCTGTAGTAATGGAGTGCCGATAATACTGATCAATGCTGTTCTATGGCAGGCTGTAGTAATGGAGCGCCGATGACACGGATTAATGCTGTTCTATGGCAGGCTGTAGTAATGAAATGCTGATAACCTAGATTAATGCTGTTCTATGCCAGCCTATAGTAATGGAGTGTTGATAAAATTGATTAATGCTGTTCTATGGCAGCCTGTAGTAATGGAGAGCCAATAACACTGATTATTTGCTATTTTATGGCAGCCTGTTTACATGGAGCACCAATAACACTGATCAGTGCTGTTCTATGGCAGGCTGTAGTAATGGAGCGCCAATAACACTGATCAATGCTGTAGTAATGGAGCACCAATAACACTGATCAATGCTGTTCTATGGCAGGCTGTAGTAATGGAGCGCTGATGACACTGATCAATGCTGTTCTATGGCAGCCTGTAGTAATGGAGTGCTGATAACACTGATTAATGCTGTTCTATGGCAGCCTGTAGTAATGGAGCGCTGATGACACTGATCAATGCTGTTCTATGGCAGGCTGTAGTAATGGAGTGCTGATAACACTGATTAATGCTGTTCTATGGCAGGCTGTAGTAATGGAGTGCTGGTAACATTGATCAATGCTGTTCTATGGCAGGCTGTACAAACTTAGAAAGGGAAGTGCCTAAAATTTAATTTTATTAATATGCATTACAATTCCGAAGAGATAAAGATGCACTCAGAATGAGATATATATCTATATATACCAAGAAGATACGATTGCATCTATAAACAACGGCCATTTCCTATATCATATTAGTCATGCAAGATGGTATCACTGAATCGTATGCTAATAAATATTCATGTAGTACAAAATATACCCAAAGACCATAAATGTCAATTCCCAACGTACGTTTCTGTCCCACAGTGCTGTTTATAATATTCACATGTTACGTCCTCAGGGGATCAATATAACTAGAAATGCATATGATGAAATCAAGGGTATATACAAATGGTGTTATATACTGTATACAGCATAAGAGGATCAAAATAAATAGAATCCACAGCTGGTGCTGTATAAAGTAAATTCATGTATCCAAACAGATAGCACATTCACTGCATATGAATTGGTGCAAATGTAAAACACATCCCCAGTTCACACTGTACAGCGCAGTTCAGGAGCGTTTCCACATACAAAGGGGGTGCTCACTAGCGCTCAGTGTGTGGGAAGATAGACGTGTCGCCCGGATCATGTTGTTCCTAACGGACCTGCAGTGGCAGGTCAGCGAGTCTGTTCACCCGCGTGGCCTGTAGTAATGGACCACTGATATCACTGATCGATGGTGTTCTAAGGCGGCCTTTAGTAGTGGAGCACCGATAACACTGATCGATGGTGTTCTATGGCAGGCTGTAGTAATGGACCGCTGATAACACTGATCAATGCTGTTCTATAGCAGGCTGTAGTAATGGAGTGCTAATAACACTGATCAATGCTGTTCTATGGCAGGCTGTAGTAATGGAGCACCAATAACACTGATCGATGCTGTGCTATGGCAGGCTGTAGTAATGGAGCGCTGATAACACTGATCAATGCTGTTCTATGGCAGGCTGTAGTAATGGAGCGCTGATAAGACTGATCAATGCTGTTCTATGGAAGGCTGTAGTAATGGAGCACCAATAACACTGATCCATGGTGTTCTATGGCAGGCTGTAGTAATGGACCGCTGATAACACTGATTGATGTTGTTCTATGGCAAGCTGTAGTAATGGAGCGCTAATAACACTGATCAATGCTGTTCTATAGCAGGCTGTAGTAATGGAATGCTAATAACATTGATCAATGCTGTTCTATGGCAGGCTGTAGTAATGGAGCACCAATAACACTGATCGATGCTGTGCTATGGCAGGCTGTAGTAATGGAGCGCTGATAACACTGATCAATGCTGTTCTATGGCAGGCTGTAGTAATGGAGCGCTGATAAGACTGATCAATGCTGTTCTATGGAAGGCTGTAGTAATGGAGCACCAATAACACTGATCAATGCTGTTCTATGGCAGGCTGTAGTAATGGAGCGCTGGTAACATTGATCAATGCTGCTCTATGGCAGGCTGTAGTAATGGAGCGCTGATGACACTGATCAATGCTGTTCTATGGCAGACTGTAGTAATGGAGCGCTGATAACACTGATCAATGCTGTTCTATGGCAGGCTGTATTAATGGAGCGCTGATAACACTGATCAATGCTGTTCTATGGCCCAGCATGTTAAGTATCTGCAATCGAAAGGTTCCATGTAATGGTCTCCGATAGTCCCGATTTAAAAACTACAGATCATGGCGCAAAAAAATGACCCTCATACAGCCCCGTGCACGGAAAAAAAAGTTTTATAGGTGTCAGAGGACAATTTTAAGCGTAAAAGTTATAATTTTTTAAAAGTAGTAATGTAAAACAGATATAAATCTGGTATCTTTGTAATCGTATGGAACTACAGAATAAGAATAAAGAAACCTTTTTTTTTACTGAAAACTGCACTGCGTAGAAACTGAAGCCCCAAGTGTTACAAAATGGCATTTTAATTATTTATCCGAATATATTTTTTATTTATTTTTTTTAATATATATGTGTGTGTGTGTATATATATTTATTTCACCACAAATAAAGCGAAAAATTATAAAAAAGTGTGTGTGTGTATATATATATATATATATATATATATATATATATATATATATATATAATTTTTTTTTTTTTAATTTTTTTTTTTTTTTTTCATTTAGCTTAGATTTTGTGAATAAATGTTGTCATTACAAAGTGCAATTGGTCGCGCAAAAAAAAAAAAAAAAAAAGCCTCATATGGTTGTGTGGGTGGAAAATTGTTATGGCTATTCAGAGAAGGATGGAGAACAAAAAATCGCTGCATCCTTAAGGGTTAAACTGTGTCCCATCTATAATATTAAACTCTGCACATGTTTTATTGATGGCTTGGGGCCTTATAATACTGTAGGTCAGTGTTTCCCAACAGGGTGCCTCCAGCTGTTGCAAAGCTACAACTCCCAGCATGCCCGGACAGCCAAAGGCTGTCCGGGCATGCTGAGAGATGTAGTTTTGCAACAGCTGGGGGCACGCTGGTTAGGGAAACTTCTGTAGGTAGAAAAAAATATATATTTCCCTGCATAAGTGTTAAAAATACAAATACACGTGCCCAGGTCCGTGGAACACTTCAGAGTAAATGTTAAACCTTTTTAAGCTGAAAAGCAGCTTACGTGCGGCCATGTCTGTGGGGTCACATGGGAACAATACTGAGGCTTCGCTGTCACTGTTTGGGGTAATCCTCCTGATACCGAATCCTCCATCACTATCGCATACGGGAAATAATTGTTTTCATAAATTTAGTCTTTATATGTTTCATGTAGATATGCAACGCTGTAAGCCTTAAAGGGGTATTCCAGGATTATTTTTTTTTTTTTTTTTTGACTATGCTAGAGGGGCTGTAAATTTAGTCTAGTTCATAATATAGTGCCTGTTCCTATGTGTGACGGTTTTCTCACAATTCTTCTGTGATTTTTCACCCCAATATTTATTTTTACCCGCATACAAAATGACTGTTGTCTCGGATTTTTCCCATGTTGCAATGCAGCCGAGACCTGACATCCCTAGTCAGCTGATGACAGGGAGCCTGTCTGCTTCAATGGCTGGAGCGATCGCTTGGTGGGAGAGAGATCAATCTGCAACTAATGCAACAGCTGTAGGCACCCTGATTGAAAACCACAGGTCTTTTGAATGGATGCAGCTCATTTATGTTTCAATGGGTGGGGTGGCTGATGTGTGGGAGGGAGGAAAATGGGATTCTGGGATTTGTAGTCAAAAAAAGAAAAGTCAAACAGGAAATACTGGTTCACAAAAAGCTAGCCCCAGTGTTATGGTAATCTCACAACATAGCCATTTATCCCCAAGACAAGCGCATATCCTTCCTAAGCATGTCCATTACTGTCTGCCAGGTACTGACTAAAATCACCTTATGGTGGAGAAACCCTTTAAAGTGTACCTGACAGATCCCACAAAAAAAAGTTTTTTTTTAAATATATCACTCAGTACCTAATCCTGACCATGTACATCTAATTTTTATGTGTCTAGCACCTTTATTTTTTTTTTTTAAATTACACTTTTAATTTAGCTCACTAGTCTGAATTCCTCTCAAAGGGAGGGGCGTGGCCTCACTGTGCTGGTCTCCGCCCCCTCCCTCAGTATGCTGTCTGCTCAAATCTCCCCTAGCATCAGTAAAACTACAACTCCCAGCTTGTCCTCGCTGACAGTGGGAGGATTTTTCCTGCACTCACAGCTGTCAATCAAGGAAGTGTCCATGACATAGGTGATAACTCATGGACACAGCAGGACTAGTATGTGTCCAAGCAGGCAGGGGGGGCAGTTGTTTGACTGTTTTTTTTCAGTATGAAATACTGAATTTTTTTTAATGAAAGCAATTGCAAAACCTATTGGTTATACCTGCTTTACAACATATCAAAGGTTTTTGTATCTGACAGTGCCCATTTAAAATTATTGCCAGTATTGTCCCATATCTAAGGGGTTATTTAGGCAGAGCTGATATAAAAAATAAAGAAAGAAAGAAAACAGCGCCATCCTTGTCCTCAGGTTGTGTGTGGTATTACAACTGTGCTCCATTCACTTTAGTAGAACTGAGCAGCAATACCCCGCACAAACTGAAGACCATAATGGCGCTGTTTTTAAAAGACGTCAGCCAGGACTTTCCTGTAATGCCTAGCAGCAGCCATCGTGCTAATGCCTGTCATTAACCTTTTAGATCCCGGGATCTAAAGTGTAAAATTCCTGGTGCTGGGGGAAAGGGGGAGGGGTGATCGGGACCAGCACTGGGTCATTGCAGGGTTCCGATCAGCTGAGATGACAGCCGGAAGTCACTTGCCCTCCTCTATGCTGTCCGATCGTTGCATCAAGTATACAGGAAGTCTGTAGTAATGGAGCGCTGATAACACTGATCAATGCTGCGCTATGGCAGCCTGTAGTAATGGAGCACTGATAAGAATGATCAATGTTGCACTATGGCAGCCTGTAGTAATGGAGCACCGATAACACTGATTAATGCTGTTCTATGGCAGGCTGTAGTAATGGAGCACTGATAACACTGATCAATGCTGTTCTATGGCAGGCTATAGTAATGGAGCACTGATAACACTGATCCATGCTGTTCTATGGCAGCCTATAGTAATGGAGCACTGATAACACTGATCGATGGTGTTCTATGGCAGCCTATAGTAATGGATCACTGATCAATGCTGTTCTACGGCAGCCTGTAGTAATGGAGCACCGATAACACTGATCAATGCTGCGTTATGGCAGCCTGTAGTAATGGAGTGCTGATAACACTGAGCCATGCTGTGCTATGGCAGGCTATAGTAATGGAGCACTGATAACACTGATCAATGGTGTTCTAAGGCAGCCTGTAGTAATGGATCACTGATCAATGCTGTTCTATGGCAGCCTGTAGTAATGGAGCGCCGATAACACTGATCAATGCTGTGCTATGGAGCAGCATTGTATATTGTATGTAATTTGAAAGGCTGTGTCCGGACATGCCCAGAGTATTCCATAGTGTGCATTGCCTCTTATTGCAGTTTTTCCCAACCAGGGTGCCTCCAGCTGTTGCAAAACTACAACTCCCAACATGCCCAGACAGCCGAAGGCTGTCTGGGCATGCTGGGAGTTGTAGTTTTGCAACAGCTGGAGGCACACTGGTTGGGAAACACTGTGCCAGATGTCATTGGCGGTAACTATAGTGGCGCAGCCTAGTGCCAGCTTCCTTTTTGGTTGCGGTTTGTTTGCCCAGTGTCTGGTACGGTAAGCACGAGGTTTTGTGGAGCCGGCGCCATTGATAACGTCGGAATTAAGTGAATGACACCTGGTGTGTACAGCGTCAGTCTGCCGGGGGGAAAGCTTCCCTGATATCAGTGGTTGTAGCCTCCGGCGGGTCACCTGGGGTCAGACCATCACATCGAGATAAAATGTCTTTCCTGTTATTCTGTTCTGTGTACGGAGAATACACCAGCGTTTCCCCGTATTGTCCTTATGGGGTGGTCACATGGTCCACCAGAATTAAGAAAAACGAAAAGAAAACAAACAAAAACGAATGGAGCGGAGACCTCTGCTCTAACGCTGCGCCTGATCCGTTATATGGCACGTACCCCCCCCGGATGCCTTTATGTATTTATAGGTTCTGTTGTCCCCATCATGGTTGCGGTAGTTTCGCTGAAAAAATTGCGCTGGGCGCTGTTCACATCCGATATCACAGAATATACCGGGGAACGTATTTTGAAAGACTTAGTTTTATTAGCGCCACAAACAGTGCTACTTGTGTCGGCCGTGCTTGGAGTGTTGGAAAATTTGGCGCACGTGCATTAAACACGCCGCTGCATTCGTTAATCGCCAGTCGTGTATGGTAGAGATGCTTTAAAATTAGTAGCTCTGCCTCTTAAAGGGGTACTCCGCCAAAAAAACCATCCAAAGGATAAGGGATAAGATGTCTGATCGTGGGGGCTTGGAGCCTCTGCGTTCGTGACGTTGTGCCACGCCCCCTCAGTTCATGTCTATGGGAGGGGGCGTGTCGGCTAGTATGTAGCCGTCACACGTCCTCCCATAGACATAAATGGAAGGGGCATCGCCATTCATCCGGTACGGAGCAGAGTTCGCTCCATGCCCGTATGACTGGGGTGCCGCGCCGAAGATCGGGGGATGTTTTTCGGGGGAGTACCCCTTTAAAGGAGTACTCCGGAGGAAGAAGAAAAAAAAAATCATTAAATCAACTAGTGGCAGAAAGTTTTTTTTTTTATACAGATTTGTGAATTATTTCTATATAAAAATCTTAATCCTTCCAGTACTTATCAGCTGCTGTATACTACCGAGGAAGTTGTGTAGTTCTTTCCAGTCTGACCACAGTGCTCTCTGCTGACACCTCTGTCGTTGTCAGGAACTGTCCAGAGCAGGAGAGGTTTGCTATGGGGATTTGCTCCTGCTCTGGACAGTTCACGACACAGACAGAGGTGTCAGCAGAGAGCACTGGAAAGAACTACACAACTTCCGGTGGAGCATACAGCAGCTGATAAGTACTGGAAGGATTAAGATTATCATATAGAAGTAATTTACAAATTTGTATAACTTTCTGCCACCAGTTTATTTATAAACCATTTTCTTCCCTCCAGAGTACCCCTTTAATAATGCTATTTTATGCTAATTCTATTATTATTTTTTTTAAAGTGCCCATTAGGGGCTATTACAATTCTAAATCTTTCCATTACAAGCACTTTCAGTGTTATGCCAAGGCGCAGGATTATTGTTTGTTGTTATTGGCGCTATGGAAGCCCGCCGAGGAAACCTGTATAATCGGAGCAGCAATCTGATGCCGGGGAGGAGGGTAAGTGACCTATAGAGGTGCGGAACAGCCCCACTATCTGACCCGTAACGTATTTTTGACAGCTTTAGATACCCCAATTGACTTTAATTGTGGCATCGGAAGGGTTAAAGGGGTACTCTACTGCTCAGCGTTTGGAACAAACTGTTCTGAACGCTGGAGACGGGCGCTCGTGATGTCATAGCCCCGCCCCCTCATGACATCATGCCACGCCCCCTCAATGCAAGTCTACGGGAGGAGGTGTGACGGCCGTCACACCCCCTCCCATAGACTTGCATTGAGGGGGCGTGTCATGATGTCATGAGGGGGCGGGGCTATGACATCACGAGCGCCCAGCTCCAGGGTTTGGAACAGTTTGTTCCAAATGCTGAGCAGTAGAGTACCCTTTTAACCCTTCAGATACCTTTTCAGGGACAATGTGGATCTTCTGGAGGAGGTAGACAAGCCTTTGGCTGTCTAGGCTTGCTAGTTGTAGTTTTGCAACATATGTAGGTTCACAGTTTGGAGACCACCGAGTCTAGCAGTGTTTCCCAACCAGGCTGCCTCCAGCTGTTGCAAAACTTCAACCCGCAGCATGCCCTGATAGCCAAAGGCTGCAGAGATGAGAGGGAAGCCTTGCTTTACCTTTTCAGGGACAATGTGGATCTTCTGGACGAGACGGGAAAAGCCTTTTGCTGTACAGGCATGCTGGGAGTTGTAGATTTGCAACAGCTGGAGGCACCCTGGTTGGAAAACACTGACATAGTGGTGACTGGGAATGCCCGGCGGGAATGTTTTGAAAGAAAACTAATTATGTCTTAAAAGAAAAAAGTATTTGACGTGCAAAAAAATAATAATAATAAAAATAATAATAATACTCTGACACTAATACCCCCAAAAAATGTCTTTTGTCTGTAGGTTTTTTGCGCTGACCTCGCTCAGAATCGTCTTCTTAGGAGCCTTCGGCCTGATGGTCGTCATCTGTGTGGATCAGTGGAAGAACAAGATTTGGCCTGAACTGGGAGGTGAGAATCTAATGTGGGGCCCGAATCCAGATAAATAATGTTACAATATTAAAGGACAACTGTAGTGGTCAAAAATCCCTGCCCAAATGTTCCCCAAACAAAAGTTATACAATTCAGCCAATTAGTTCTATTTACCTATATGCAGCCGTTTCTGAGATATTAGAGTTGCCAGCATAGCCCAGTAGTCCTGCGTCCGTCCCCTTTTCATTACATTGCAGCCGCCATCTTGGGGACGGAGATCTCTTCCTCCCAGCAGTGTTTGTGCTCCCCCCCTAGCCTCTGTCAGCTCCTCCCTCTTATGCATATGCATGAGCGGGTGCTTTGTGAGGCAGCCATAGGCTCATCCTCAGAAACGCCCCTATCTGTAAGATTCAAGCAGGGGGAGAATGAGGACGTCCACAGCTCCTCCCCCCTCCGTCCACAGCTCCTCCCCCCTCCCCTGCTCTGTCTACATAGGACCTCACTTATCACCGGGAGGATTCAAGTTTTCATGGGGGAAACACAGAGCAAACCACTGAGCAGGGAGGGGAGGACGTGTGTGTGAGGAGACATATTACACTGCACGGGCTGGTGGTGTATACAGGGAATAAATATCATACTGGAGATGATTCTGTGTGTGAGAGGGGGGGGACTACTGAATGACACATGCTGGGGGTTGTAGTCCCTGTTATGTGTGTGTGTATATGCCAGTGTTTCCCAACCAGGGAATGCTGGGAGTAGTAGTTTTGCAACATCTGGAGGCACCCTGGTTGGGAAACACTGGTGTATGAACTACAACTCCCAGGAGACTACAGAGATACAATAGAGGTGTTGGTGAACTACAACTCCCAGCCAGGAGACTACAGAGATACAATAGAGGTGTTGGTGAACTACAACTCCCAGGAGACTACAGAGATACAATATAGGTGTTGGTGAACTACAACTCCCAGGAGACTACAGAGATACAATATAGGTGTTGGTGAACTACAACTCCCAGGAGGCTACTGAGATACAATAGAGGTGTTGGTGAACTACAACTCCCAGGAGACTACAGAGATACAATATAGGTGTTGGTGAACTACAACTCCCAGGAGACTACAGAGATACAATATAGGTGTTGGTGAACTACAACACCCAGGAGACTACAGAGATACAATAGAGGTGTTGGTGAACTACAACACCCAGGAGACTACAGAGATACAATAGAGGTGTTGGTGAACTACAACTCCCAGGAGACTACAGAGATACAATAGAGGTGTTGGTGAACTACAACTCCCAGCCAGGAGACTACAGAGATACAATAGAGGTGTTGGTGAACTACAACTCCCAGGAGACTACAGAGATACAATAGAGGTGTTGGTGAACTACAACTCCCAGGAGACTACAGAGATACAATATAGGTGTTGGTGAACTACAACACCCAGGAGACTACTGAGATACAATAGAGGTGTTGGTGAACTACAACACCCAGGAGACTACAGAGATACAATAGAGGTGTTGGTGAACTACAACTCCCAGGAGACTACTGAGATACAATAGAGGTGTTGGTGAACTACAACTCCCAGGAGACTACAGAGATACAATACAGGTGTTGGTGAACTACAACTCCCAGGAGACTACAGAGGTACAATAGAGGTGTTGGTGAACTACAACTCCCAGGAGACTACAGAGATACAATAGAGGTGTTGGTGAACTACAACTCCCAGGAGTCTCCTGATACAGTAGAGGTGTTGGTGAACTACAACTCCCAGGAGTCTCCTGATACAGTAGAGGTGTTGGTGAACTACAACTCCTTTATACACTCAAACAGCAGAAAGCTGACAGGGCATGCTTGGATGTATAGTCTTACAACAGCTGGAGTCACCTCTGCAACTCCAAGCATGCACATACAGCAGAAAGCTGACAGGGCATGCTGGGATTTGTAGTCTTGCAACAGCTGGAGGCACCACTGGAATTCCCAGCATGCCCGAACAGCATATAAAATAACTGGGCATGCTTGGAGTTGTAGTTGTGAAAAAGATGGAGGGACCCCTATCAGGACAGTTTTATAGACAAACAATTATGTTTTTTTACCATTTTTCCTTTCACTCTCCAGTGTCCAGTGCTGACACTACAGTGAGCACGGAGGCAGCTGCTTCATCACTGGACAGGAGCAGCATGGGGGAGGGGGAGATGAGCAGAAGGGGAGGGGGAGATGAGCAGAAGGGGAGGGGGAGATGAGCAGAAGGGGAGGGGGAGATGAGCAGAAGGGGAGGGGGAGATGAGCAGAAGGGGAGGGGGAGATGAGCAGAAGGGGAGGGGGAGATGAGCAGAAGGGGAGGGGGAGATGAGCAGAAGGGGAGGGGGAGATGAGCAGAAGGGGAGGGGGAGATGAGCAGAAGGGGAGGGGGAGATGAGCAGAAGGGGAGGGGGAGATGAGCAGAAGGGGAGGGGGAGATGTGGGCGTTACAATATAATAATTTGCTCGGGGGGATAGAACAGGGGGAGGGCAGCAGCTTACAGGAAGTAAGCACAAGGCATGATGGGAGATGTAGTTTTATTTTCACTTCTCCTCCGTAATTCGTGTGCTGATAACGGGAGAAAGACTGGGCCAATTTTGATGGGGGAGACATCGTTGGAAAGGTCTTTCAAAGACCTATTAAATGAGGTAAAAAAAAGTTTTTTTGCCCAGCACTGCAGATGTCCTTTAAATATAATTATCTCTCTTATTTTTTTTTATTTATTTTTTTTTTTCTTTCCCCCAGTTTTTTTTCTGTATGAACTTATCTTAACCCCCTTAAAGGGGTATTCCAGGAAAAAAAAAAGTTTTCATATATCAATTGGCTCCAGAAAGTTAAACAGATTTTTAAATTACTTCTATTAAAAAATCTTAATCCTTTCAGTACTTATGAGCTTCTGAAGTTAAGGTTGTTCTTTTCTAAGTGCTCTCTGATGACTCGTGTCTCGGGAAACGCCCAGTTTAGAAGAGGTTTGCTATGGGGATTTGCTTCTAAACCGGGCGTTTCCCGAGACACCTGTCATCAGAGAGCACCGAGACAGAAAAGAACAACCTTAAAGGGGTATTCCAGGCCAAAACTCTTTTTTATATATATCAACTGGCTCCGGAAAGTTAAACAGATTTGTAAATTACCTCTATTAAAAAATCTTAATCCTTCCAATAGTTATTGGCTTCTGAAGTTGAGTTATTGTTTTCTGCCTAACTGCTTTCTGATGACTCACGTCCCGGGAGCTGTGCAGTTCCTATGGGGATATTCTCCCATCATGCACAGCTCCCGGGACGTGACATCATCATTTAGCAGTTAGACAGAAAACTTTAGAAGCTAATAACTATTGGAAGGATTAAGATTTTTTAATAGAAGTAATTTACAAATCTGTTTAACTTTCTGGAGCCAGTTGAGATATATATATTTTTTTCCTGGATAACCCCTTTAAGGACCAAGCCCATTTTGGCCTTAAAGGGGTACTCCGCTGCTCAGCGTGTGGAACAAACTGTTCCGAATTTTGGAGCCAGCAGCTTGTGACATCATAGCCCGGCCCCCTCACGATGTCACGCCCCGCCCCCTCAATGCAAGTCTATGGGAGGGGGCGTGACGGCCGTCACGCCCCCTCCCATAGACTTGCATTGAGGGGGCGGGGTGTGACATCGTGAGGGGCGTGGCTATGAAGTCCCGAGCTCCCGACTCCTGCATTCGGAACAGTTTGTTCCAAACGCTGAGCAGCGGAGTACCCCTTTAAGGACCAGGCCAATTGAATTTTTGCATTTTCATTTTTTTTCCCCTCGTCTTCTAAAAATCATAACTCTCTCTTATATTTCCATCCACAGACTAGTATGAGGGCTTGTTTTTTGCGTGACCAGTTGTCCTTTGTAATGACATCACTCCTATTTTACCATAAAATGTACGGCGCAACCAAAAAAAATACTATTTGTGTGGGGAAATTGAAAAACACAATTTTGCAAAGTTTGGAAGGTTTTCTTTTCAATTTACATAAAAAATGACGTTTGCTTTTATTCTGTGGGTCAATACCATTAAAATGATGCCCCTTGTTACATACGTTTCTATTATTGTACCGCTTTAAAAAAATCTCAAACTTTTTAACTAAGGCTGGGTTCACATCACGTTTTTGCGGTACTGCTTTCAATCCGTTTTTCTAAAGAAAACCGTATGGCAAAAAAAAACGGATGGAACAGTGTGGGAAAAAGTAAACCGTATGCGTTACAGTGCATACAGTTCCGTCCGTTTTTTATAAGAAAAAAAAAAAAAAGTTTTTAAATTTTACTTTAGGATGCAAATGCGCATGTGCAAAGTAAGAACTATATATGGTTTCCTGTATGGAACCGTATACATGTGCATTTCCCATTGACCTCCATGTTTAAAAAAAACGTATAGGATTGCAGTACGGTTTTTAAACCTGAGACAAAACCGTGGTCAACTACGGTTTTGAGCACGGTAGAAAACCGTATTACAAGCAAACTGTGCATCCGGGTGCATACGGTTTTCAATACGGTTCCATACGTTTTCAATAGAGATGAGCGAACTTGCAGTAAATTCGATTCGTCACAAACTTCTCGGCTCGGCAGTTGATGACTTTTCCTGCATAAATTAGTTCAGCCTTCAGGTGCTCCGGTGGGCTGGAAAAGGTGGATACAGTCCTAGGAGACTCTTTCCTAGGACTGTATCCACCTTTTCCAGCCCACCGGAGCACTGGAAAGCTGAACTAATTTATGCAGGATAAGTCATCAACTGCCGAGCCGAGAAGTTCGTGACGAATCGAATTTATTGTAAGTTCGCTCAGCTCTGGTTTTCAATAATGAAAACGTATACGGGGAAACGTACTTCAAAAACATGGTGTGAACGTTTAAAATCCCTCTATTTTGATAACCTGTAACTTTTTTTAATTTTTCCGTATAAGCGGCGGTATGAGGGCTTATTTTTTGTGCGGTGATCTGTTCTTTTTATTGATACCATTTTTGCATATATAAATCTTTTAATACATTTTTTGGGGAATATGATATGACAAGACCCCTGGTGACAGCCGGAGGCAGATGAGGGGACCACCGTCCGCCATCACAGATGTTTGGATCCCCACAGCAGCGCTGCAGGCGATCCGATCATCCATTTTAGGTGCTGCAGATGCAGTGATCTGTATTGATCACGGCATCTGAGGGGTTAATGGCGGACATTGGCGCGATCGCTGATGTCCGCCATTACCGGCGGGTCCTTGGCTGCTTATAGCAGCTGGGACCTGACGTGCATGATGCGAGCTCCGGTCCGTTGCTCGCGGTCCTGTTCATGACAAAATGAAAACTGGCATAAAGGGGCTAATAGTTGCCACAAATCCTTGGTCACCCTCGCAATTTGAGGTGATAAGGATTTGGGGCAACTATCGATGAAGTGCAGGTAAAATAGAAGACTACCTTGTGAATTAAAGGGGTACTCTGCTGCTCAGCGTTTGGAACAAACTGTTGCGAACGCTGGAGCCAGGAGCTTGTTATATCATAGCCCCGCCCCCTTGTGATGTCACACCCGCCCCTCATGATGTAAAAGCCCCGCCTCCTCAATGCAAGTCTATGAGAGGGGGCATGATGGCCATCACGCCCCTCCCATAGGCTTGCATTTTGGGGAGAGGGGCGTGATGTCATGAGGGGGCGGGGCTATGACGGCACAAGCTCCCGATGCCGGCTCCAGCGTTCGGAGCAGTTTGTTCAGAGTGCAGGTAAAATAGAAGACTACCATATGCTTTAAAGGGGTACTCCGCTGCACAGCGTTTGGAACAAACTGTTCCGAATGCTGGAGTCGGTGCCGGGAGCTCGTGACATCTTAGCCCCACCCCCTCATGACCTCATGCCCCGCCCTCAATGCAAGTCTATGGGAGGGGGCGTGGCATAATCAGGGGGCGGGGCTATGATGTCACAAGCTCCCAGCTCCAGCATTCGGAACAGTTTGTCCCAAACGCTGAGCAGCGAAGTACCCCTTTAAAGGAGAGCTCCAGCCAAAATTAACTTATCCCTTATCCGCAAGCTAGAGGATAAGTAGCTAATTGGGGGGAGGGGGCAGAAGGTCTGACCACTGGGAACCCCCCCCCCCCCCCCATCCCGCGATCTCCAGAACGGGACCCTGACTCTCGGTGATGAGTCTGTATGGTAGACGGCACGCGCTCCATTCATTTCTATGGCAGCGCCGAAGAGACTCGAGTACTCGGGCATCACCGGCGCTCCCATAGAGAGTAATAAAGTGCGTTTTGTATATCAGTCGACGACACGCACTCCTCACTGCACCAGTCCTGTCCTGGAGATCGCAGGGGGTCCCAATGGTCCCACAAATATCTATTGTGGAGAGGAGATAGAGAGGTTGATTTTGGCTGGAGTTCTCCTTTAACTAGAAAAAAGCGAATCAATTCGGCAGTAATCTGATCCGGTTTAAATTTCACAAAAAAAATCTCCAAAGTCTCCTTTGTTTTGTTACTATGCATTTGCTGGGCCGGGAGCAGGGACTCCTATCATTGACAGGAATCCCTGCCCCTGTACATTCTTTGCGTGAGCAGTCACGGGGCAATCGGGGCTCTTCTGATTCGGGTCCAAAACCAATCTGACTGTCGGATTTCACTATTTTGCTCACGTCAGCAGTAACCATGATTTGTAGGAGCCCCCCTTTATGCTGTATTACATGATTTATTGAGAACTAATAATTTTTTTGTTTTCCAACATTTCAGCCGCAAGAGGTGGCGAGACGGACAATGAAAGGTGAGATGCTGGGGATGGGCTAGAAGATCCTGTACAGTGTAAGATCTGGCCTTATATCTCAAGCTTATTAGTAACACCTTTATATATATATCACCAAATATAACACCATTTTATATATATATATATATATATATATATATATATATATATACTAGCTGAGTACCCGGCGGTACCTATATATGGGTATATATACCCAGCTGAGTACCTAATCCTTGTTGGGGAGGGAAATAAACAAAGGAGGAAGCTTTTGACTTCATATCCTGTACTCATATATTGTTGCCATATCCCAGTCCTCCTATCCCAGTCCTCCTATCCCAGTCCTCCTATCCCAGTCCGCCTATCCCAGTCCGCCTATCCCAGTCCGCCTATCCCAGTCCGCCTATCCCAGTCCGCCTATCCCAGTCCGCCTATCCCAGTCCGCCTATCCCAGTCCGCCTATCCCAGTCCGCCTATCCCAGTCCGCCTATCCCAGTCCGCCTATCCCAGTCCGCCTATCCCAGTCCGCCTATCCCAGTCCGCCTATCCCAGTCCGCCTATCCCAGTCCGCCTATCCCCGACCCGTAATATGTGACCAGGTAATGAAATATCTCCAGCCGTACAGAAGTTATGGGGGAACATACATTTCCCATTGATTTGCATGGGACTTTAAACAAAAACCCCGACCCTCACAAATGGGGGTAGTTAAGGGTTAAATTAACTATCCTATATTTTCAGTGGACATATAAGTAACATGTGACCAAGTATTATGGAAATATCTCCAGCCGTTTGGAAGTTATGCAGTAACATATATTTCCCATTGACTTGTATGGGACTTTAAACATAAGCCCCGCCCCTGGCAAATGGGGGCGAGTAAGGGTTAAATCCCCTATCCTATGTTTGTTGGCGACATATAAGTAACATGTGGCCAAGTTTCATGTTAATATCTTTAGAGGTTTGGATGTGATGCTGGAACATACACACATATACATACACACATTGAGTTTTTATATATATATATATATATATATATATATATATATATAGATTTCCAAGGAAAGCAGCACACAGGCAGGGGCAGAGAATAGTCAGTGTCAAAGGCGGCGTGGGTGGGGCAGAAAAGATTTAACGCAGGTCGAGAGAAGAGTAAGGGGGAATAAAAGGCTTAAAGGGGTACTCCACTGTTCAGCGTTTGGAACAAAATGCTCCGAATGCTTAGAGCCGGCGTTGGGAGCTTGTGACGTCATAGCCCCGCCCCTCATGATGTCACACCCCGTCCCCTCAATGCAAGTCTATGGGAGGGGGCGTGACAGCCGTCACGCCCCCTCCCATAGACTTGCATTGAGGGGGCGGGGCGTGACTTCATGAGGGTTATGACGTCACGAGCTCCCGACGCCGGCTCTAAGCATTCGGAGCATTTTGTTCCAAACGCTGAACAGTGGAGTACCCCTTTAATTGTGGGGATAGGGCAGTGAGTAGTGCAGGGACAAAGAGCAGCCTATGACTGCTGGACCTTCAAGAGACTGAGAAAGCTGGGTGACATATATGCGTACCACCCAGCTTTCCCAATCTCCTAAAGAGCTCCAATATGGCTGCTTTACCTGACAGATATTCTCTTCAGTAGACTAAGAAAGCTGGGTGGCTGGCAGTACACAGTGCAGGGCTCGCAGTACTCCCGCAGCTTTTCCAATCTTATGAGATTATCTGTCTGGGGAAGCAGCTATAATAGATAATAAATAAATAAATATATATATAATCTCTCAATTATTTTTCACCTACAACGCCCAGTGCTCAGCTAGTTGCTCAATAATGGATGCTAATCCTCTCCCTACTAATAG
Organism: Hyla sarda; assembly: GCF_029499605.1. Taxonomy (NCBI): domain Eukaryota; kingdom Metazoa; phylum Chordata; class Amphibia; order Anura; family Hylidae; genus Hyla; species Hyla sarda. Next base: position 10,103,246 of record NC_079200.1, on the reverse strand, counting down.
GATCAGGCGATACCAGGCGGTGTTTTCCAGACATTTGCAGCCACACAAAAAGATCCTGTTAGTCTTCATTTACGTCACTATTTTCGCATCCATCAAACGTATCGTGGCCTAAAATTGTACGCAAAAAAAAATCGAATACGTCTAAAAATGGTGGTACTTGTTGGTATGGTAGGTCGCACACATTTCCGTCCGTTTTAATTAACGTGAAATGGGATTCGTTTTTATGTTTCTCGATCTTTCTAGACTCCTTCTAACCTACTGTGCATGGGCGGGGGAAAAGAAAAGTGAAAAAAAAGAGGGTGAAAAAAAAAGTGTGGGTCCTAGCACTGCGACCCCGACCGATCAAAAACGTATGACATGTCAGTAGTTGTTTTTATTTTTTATTTTTTCCCAATGACAGGTGCATTTTCATGGGGTAGTCTTGTCATAGATAGAATAGCACATCCAAGTGTCCAGGCAGTGTCATGAATAAGGACCCTAGAGATCTGAAACCCGTCAATACAGCAGCAGCATTTTCCTATAAAGGAGTACTCCACTGGAAAACATTACAGATTTGTAAATTACTTCTATTAAAACATCTTAATCTTTCCAGTACTTATCAGCTGCTGTAAGCTCCACAGGAAGTTATTTTCTTTTTGAATTTCCTTTCTGTCTGACCACAGTTCTCTCTGCTGACATCTCTGTCCGTGTCAGGAACTATCCAGAGCACTAGAGGTTTGCAATGGGGGATTTTCTCCTGCTCCGGACAGTTCCTGACACGGACAGAGGTGTCAGCAGAGAGCACTTTGGACAAGACCAAAACAAAATTCAAAAAGAAAAGAACTTCCTCTGTAGCATACAGCTGCTAATAAGTACTGGATGGGTAAAGATTTTTTAATAGAAGTAATTTACAAATATGTTTTAACTTTCTGGCACCAGTTGATCTAAAAAAAAATAAATAAATAAAGTTTTCCACCGGAGTACCCCTTTAAACTGTTCTTATGAATCGCAGCCCAGACCTGTGTGTTTGAGCTGGATGTTACAGTACCTCCGTGGTCTAAATCAGTGTTTACCAACCAGGGTGCCTCCAGCTGTTGCAAAACTACAACTCCCAGCATGCCCGGACAGCCTTTGGCTGTCCGGGCATGCTGGGGGTTGTAGTTTTGCAACATCCGCAGGACTACAATTTGTTGCTCGTGGTTTCTTAACTTTTTTTTCATCTTTTCTAGTTGGGGCTTCGTACACCCGCGTCTGCTGAGCGCGCCGGAGTTATGCCACCATGCTGCTGACGTCTGGGTCACTCTCACAAACTTTCTAAGGAACCTTAAAGTCTTTAAATCCGAAAATCCTGGAAAGGTAAAATTCCTTTTTTTAGATGATCATTGTGATGAAATGAACCTAACAATTTTTGCTCAAATTGTCTCCGTTTTTTTTTATCCCTGTTTCGCTTCTGTTCTTGAGGGCTGTAAACGGATTAAAAACTGTTTAATAAAAAATCCCATTCATGTCAATGGGATTTTTTTTTTTTTTTTTTTTACAATCCGTTTGCACCCGTCTGCGCTCGTTTCCGTATTTTTGACTGCAGAACAAACGTTATCTTCCGTCAAAAAAAAATGAAGAAAAAACGGATACAGTAAATTTAACATTGAAGTCTATGGAAAACAGATGATCCTTTAATTTCATCCTTACGTCCTGTTTTTTTCAATCGGTTTTTGATCCGTTTTTACTTATTTATTTATTTTTTGTTTATTAACTGAACAATAACGGATCCAAACAGATAAGAACCGTTTGCATCCGTTATTGTCCTTTTTTTTTTTGTTTGTTTTTTTGACGGGAGAAGGACTGGTCTAGATGGCCGTTTGAATGCAGCCTTAAAAAAAACAACTTTATGTAAGTCTGCGTTCACACGGCCGTCTAGACCTGTCTCATTCTTCTCCCGTCAAAAAACGGATGTAAACGGATGTTAACTGTTTGGATCCGTTTGGATCCGTCATTGTTCAGTTAATAAACAAACAAAAAACATTTTTTTTTTTGTTCTGAGCATGCTCAGAAGTAAAAACGGATCAAAAAACGTATTGAAAAAAACTGATGCAAACGGATGACATTAAAGGCTTTTCTATTTTCCATAGACTTCAATGTCAAATTTACTGTATCCGTTTTTACTTCCGTTTTTTTGACGGGAGAAAAAAATACTGCATGCACAGTCTTTTCTCCCGTAAAAAAAAAAAAAAAAAATTAAATGAGCGCAGACGGGTGCAAACGGATGTGAAAGGATTGTAAAAAAATAAAATAAAAAATCCCATTGACATCAATGGGATAATTTTACAACCCATTTAAAAGCAGCAACAACGGAACCTAAACGGGGGGGGGGGAAAAAACGGGGACAGACGGCTGTGTGAACGCAACCTAAAGAGTTTTTCTCTGTCGGGGTCTCAGTGCTGAAACCTCAACCGATCAGGAACGATCTTTGTCTCGCTGCTCTCTTAGAAGTCTATGGAGCAGTGAGGCAAAGATTGCTACGAGCCAGGAGTGAATAGAAATGCCACACACTTCTCCCTCCTGGTTCTCCTGATCAGTGGAGGTCTTGGCACTGAGACCCTGACCAATCAAAACTTTTGACATGTCCCCGTGACACGTCAAAAGTTTTTTTTCTTAGTGACGTTGCCTATTTAAATTGTCACTTCCACTTAAAAAATGTTTTTAACTTGAGACATGTGAAAAGTTTTCATTGGTCGGGGTCTCGGTGCTGAGACCCCCAACAATTAGGAAAGTGAGCAGGAAGAAATGCAGTCCGCTTCATGGCTTAAAGTGATCTCCATCTTGTGGCCCCGTTATAAGTCAGTGAGGCTGTCCAGATAAGCTGGGCGGAGATCAATGTGACCCGTGGAATGAAGCACGCTACCGAGCGTTTCTCCCTGCTCGTTCTCCTGATTGGTGGTGGTCTCAGCAATCAAGTCTTTTGACATGTCTTCAATCAGAAGAACAAGCGGGGAGAAACGCCCAGTAGCGTGCTTCACTCCCTGGCTCCACCAATCTGATCTGAACAGCCCCATAAACCCATAATGGGGCCGTGAGATGGAGATTGCAGGAAGCGTAGTGCATGTCCCTTCGTTGATTCCTCTATTTGGTGTGGGTCTTGGCACTGAGACCCCGACCAATCAAAACTTGTGACCAGTCAAGTTGTTTTTTTAAATGACAGGTGCATTTTTATGGGGTAGTGTCGTCAGAGACATTATAGCCCATCCACATGTCCAGGCAGGGTCATGAATAAGGACCCCAGAGGTCTGAAAGCTGTCGACACATTGAGCTGGATGTTATAGTACATCCATGGTCTGAATCAGTGTTGCCCAACCAGTGTGCCTCCAGCTGCTGCAAAACTACAACTCCCAGCATGCCCGGATAGCCAAAGGCCCGTCTGCATCCTCCAGGGAATCCACACTGTCCCTGAAAAGTAAGTCAAGGCTTCCTTCTCATCTCCTCCCTTAGTGCAGTGATCTTCAAAGTGCAAACCCCCAGCTGTTGCAAAACTACAACTCCCAGCATGCCCAGATAGCCAAAGGCCTGTCTGCATCTTCCAGAGAATCCTCACTGTCCCTGGAAAGTAAATCAAGGCTTCCTTCTCACCTCCTCCCTTAGTGCAGTGATCTTCAAACTGCAATCCCCCCAGCTGTTGCAAAACTACAACTCCCAGCATGCCCAGACAGCCTTTGGCTGTCCGGGCATGCTGGGAGTTGTAGTTTTGCAACAACTGGAGGCAAGGTAGGTGGGCAACACTGGTCTAGATAGTTTAAATACGTTTTATGCTACTACGTCACATGTTGACCTACACATTGCACAACCATGTTTCCACGTCTTTTGCAGTTCTGTCTGCTGATCTGCGGATTCCTCACGTTCCTGATTGTCCTGGGCGGATATATCCCTGGTCTGGTTCTCTCCTATCTGCTGTGTGAGTCCATCTTTTCAGTTTTCCCTGTTTACACTACCACTTTGCACCAAAGGCAATATGGGGGGGTGTGGGGGGGGGGGGGGGGGTGAAGTGCCGTTCTTCGGGAATGGTCAGATATGCTGGGAATTTTCTGCAGCGGAAAAGCTGCAGCATTTCCACATCAGAATCTGAACAAGATTCATTTAGGTTTTGTTGTGGGTTTGCAGGTTCGGAATATACAGGGTGAGGGGGGGAGGGGGAAGGTAGTATTAAAATAAATAAATATGCAGTTGCTGATTTTGCTCCAGATCTGCAGCAAAAAACGCTTTGCTGCAGATTTATTATTTTGTTTATTAATTTTTACTTCCCACTGGTGAAAATTCACAATATGTGTCCTAATCACACTATGGAATCTGCACCCAGAGATATTCTGTCTAGGTCCGTGTGGACATGCACCGTCACCATTGATGGCAATGCCGTCTGCACAAAACTCCACCAAAAGAACTTTTGTTTATTTTTTGTTCGCCAGGTCCTGTGTAATGAAGAAAACTGTGTCCCTGTAGTGGAATGTGACCCTCAGCACAGGGACTCACTCTTCTGCTTTACAGCCATCTCTCTCCCTAACCCCTAATCCTAATTCTAACCCCTATTCCTAATCCTAACCCCTATTCCTAATCCTTATCCCTTACCCCTAATCCGAAACCCCTTACCCTAATTCTATTCCCTAACCCTTACGCCTAATCCGAACCCCATTACCCTCATCTTAACCCTTTACCCTAATCCCTTACCCTAATTCTAAACCCTTGCCCTAATCCTAACCCCTATTCCTAATCCTAACCACTAACCCCTCACCCTAATCCTAACCCCTATTCCTTATCCTAACCCTTTACTCTAATCTTAATCCATTACCCTAATACTAAACCCTTACCCCTAATCCTAAACCCTTACACTTATCCTAACCCCTTACTCTAATCCTATTCCTAATCCCTTACCCTAATCCTAATCACTAACCCTTACCCCTAATCTGAACCCTTTGCCCTGATCTTTATCCCTAATCCGAACCACTTACCCTAATCCTTACCATTTCCGATAACCCTAATCCTTACCCTAATCCTTACCCTAATCCTTACCCTAATCCTTACCCTAATCCTTACCCTAATCCTTACCCTAATCCTTACCCTAATCCTTACCCTATTCCTAACCCCTAACAGTTCAGGTCACATTCAGCTGCGGGTCACAGTTTTTTTTTTCACTTCACCAGAATGAAAATTTTGCAGTGAGAACAGGTGAATAGAAATCCCATTCATACCAATGTTAAATGTAGAGAACCCCCTCCCCGGCCTCCACTCCGTGATCTCCAGTAAGGAGCCCTGACTCCTCCCCACTGCATGGAGCGGAGGGTTACCATGTGCTCCGAGCATTTGTCATCACGGCCAGAAATCCACCATGTTGCGCTGTGGTGCGGTGATGGTGAATGGGGTCGTGATGAATTACTTGCTTGTTACTTACCTTGTTCACTTACCTGAGATGAAGTATGCACGATCAGCACCGCATGGCGATTATTGGCCATGTGACCAGTGTGTGGCCCTAACGGAACAGTCTTGTGGGCTGTAATGAGACTATGGTAGGGTCGCCAGCTGGTCATGTTACGTAGGTTCGGGGCCTAACATGTAACTTCAGACCAGAAAGCAGACCGGCCATTTTCTGTAATACCGATACGTAATTGGTCGTCACAGACTGTAAGGAAATCTCTTTGCTTTGTTTATTTATTTATTTATTGCACTGTTTCCCAACC